>NC_053024.1:590569591-590757909 GCF_003073215.2 Triticum urartu | reverse complement strand
TGCTTCCCGGAAGCCGACGCCAAGCGCAGAAGTACCACCATTGTGGACAATGAACTGACTCCTGTTGCCGACGATGACTCACAGAGGCCGCCGCGAGCATCGTTCTTCTCCTCGATTGGTAATGTGTGTATTGAATCACTTAGCAGTACATGTGCAGTTTCATACTTACCCTTCAAATTTCCTAGGTGCTATTGTTCCCGTAAAAGTAATTGGTTATAGCCTCCATTGTCCAACAGAATATCAGCTTGTAATTGTGCATCGCTCCTGTATCGCGCTGTGCTTGGGTAGGTTTTTCATCTGCAACCAGTAGTGTGGCAAATGATGGAAAGGTTTTTAGAACTAGCAAAATGCCCATGCGTTGCACGCATCAAGATGCATTTGTATGAGTAGTTTATCTTGTTGGAGATGCTCTAACATGGCAGACGAGTGCTTTAATGTTGCCCACAAGATGCGCGAGTATTACTAGTAGTATATTTTTCTTGCCATGTTGAGATTTTAAAACCACGAGTGCGAACATGTAGAGGAGCAATGAAGACCAAACACGGGATATTCGGGACATCTTCAAGGAGCGTAGCAAGTTAAAGAGGAGCTGCACCGAACCTGTAAAACGAGCTTTGGTAAGTAACACCCTTTCAATTACTTTCGTGTAGCCTCGTGTTCTTCGATGTGTATATGTTGTAGTTTCTGTTTCTCTTAAGCGTGGTGTTCTTCGATGTGTAATAAGAAGAGTCTTAATCATCCTAATGCTTTCGTTTTTAGCTTGATGTAGGAAGTGGGTGTTCTCACCTTGTAGTCTGGTTTTATTTATTTTTTCCTTTTGAATTCACTTCTCCGAGTTCTGTTTATCTGGCTTCTACTAAATGGATCTAGGTTGCTCTGAGTATTGATCTAAAAAAGAAGTAACTTCATGTCAGGATGCAGTTCCTGCGAGGAGGGAAGTATGGTCAACCTCGAGATCATGTTTCCAAAATGAGGCTGGATTACACACAAGGTGCCAGTTCCCTAATGATGCTGGATTAGACACAAGGTGCAAATTCCCAGATGATGCTGGATTATGCACAAGCCAGGTGGAGTCGTCAGCTGTTCGTGTCCTCGTGGCATTACTAAAGGCAGAAAGAAAGCGTGCAGCAGCCCTTGAGAATGTAGCTGAGTTCCTGAAGAAGCGAAAAGAGCAATCAGATGCTCTCTTCACCCAAGCCAAAGAAGAGATGGAAGAAACCAGAAATAAGCTAGCAGAGGCAGAGCAGGCTAGGCATCTCCTGCTATCTAAAACTGTTGTCAATACAAAATTTCCTTCATAATAGCTAGGTTCAAATGTTTATCCAGTCAGCATGCCTGTTGTGATGTCCGTGCATCTACTGATGTGGCACAAAATGTTTTTTTGGGTCATGTAATAACAACAATTACTTTCCAAACAATAACAGACGAAGCATTGGACATGGTATAGTTCACGCGCAAGCCCAACATTCCAAGTTCAACTTCCACATCAAACTCATATTTTCAAATGCATGGGCATCTTGCTGGTTGTTGCAAAAAGCCCATGTGTGTGTGTGAGGGAGAGGGCGAGTGGAGGAGGACGGAGTGCATGTGTGACAAAGACACAAGGAGTGTGTGTGCGATAGGTATCAGCTTAAAATGAGGCGATAGTGTGTGTGTGCACGATCGAGAGGGCGTGTCTCAAGAAGGGAAGAAAAATCTACATAGATACAAGGAGCGTGAGAGAGACATGTATGCGATGGTGGAAGAACGAGTGTGCGGGTGTATAAACCTATCTAGAGTCTAGCTAGTCGATAAATGTTTGTGAGAGAAATACGAGTCGGGGTGCGAAAGCGAGAGTTTTGTGTGTGTGAGAGAGAGACGGTAGTCGGGAAGGGGAGTGGAAGCAGGAGTTGTGTGTGTGTCAGTGAGAGAAAGAGAGGAGACGGTAGTCGGGGTTGTCTGATCGGTAAACAAATGAATAATGTCAGTCTGGGATGGAGACGAAAAGGAGACCGCAACGAATGTTGTGTCTACAGGAGAGAGAGAGAGGGAGAGAGAGAGAGAGTAAGTTTAGTGGTATGAGTCATATGTAGAGACATATAGGGTGTGTGAGAGAATCCCATAGAGAGAAAGACAAAGTGAAATACGAGTGGAGACTGTGTGTGTGGCGGTGAAAAAGAAAGCTTAGGTACCGAGTGATACCAGGGAACAGTAGAGACATGAGAGATAATGAAAACCGTGTAATGTATAATGATAGGGAGAGTGTGACACTTCTCAAGGGAGACCTCGAGAGACCATGTTTGCGAGGATAGGAGCAACATGAAGTGAGCGTGTGGGTGAGCTGGAGAAAAGAGAGTGATAGCTACCTGAAGGAGCATGCATGCGAGAGAGATGGGCATGAAAGGAGTGAACAAAAAAGGGATTCAAATATTTGAATTCTAGATGATGATACATGTAATCCATACTCGAACCAAAATTGATCTATCAAACATGCATACTCATATGAATTCACGCACATCTATGTTATTTAATATGTAGATATTACTGATCCATACATTTTAGTAGAACATAATTAGGTTAAATTTTTTTGAATTCAACCTTAAGATTTCGAGATCGTTGTATTTGTAAATCATATTATACATATAAAGGAGCAGAATTCTTTGTTGTGCTTTTGAAAGTATATATAAAAAATGATGTATATAGAATGTAATTCCAATTGAAAATGGATCCCGCCCGGAAAAAAAAGAATACAAACTGGATTCGAATTGAGTTGGCACGGTAAACGTGCACTCTGCAAAATTTGAACGAAGTGGGCAAAGTCGCAGTAACCGCCCGAAACCAAAATCTGCGAGATGGAAATCACTACTGCCTATCCCTGCCACGCAAAGCCTATATGCTAGATTTCTATAGGTTTCGATAGGGGTAGGTTTGTAATTTCACCCAAACGTGACGTAACCGCCTCTCACCTGGATTCATACACGGTGGGCGCCAAAACATAGTGTGTCCTCGTCCTAAATCGACTCCCTCCCCGATTCATATTCATACACGGTGGGCGCCAAAAACAAACTCTCGTCGGCAAATATTCGGTGTATGCGAGATTACCGTCCTATCCCCAACCGACTAGTGTTGCTGTGATGTAGTAGAAATTTGAAACGGGGGCTAAGTTTGTAAATTTCCTCGCATTTGAGACAAGCGTGCCCTGAATACATGGTTCTCCCCTTCCTCTCTACCTCCCTTTTCCCCATTCGTACTCCGTGGGCGCCAAAACACCCTCTCCACCCCACCCTCCTCCGTCCGCCGCCACCGTCCGCCACCCCATCCACCGCCGTCCTCCTCCACCATGCCGGAGCTGATACCCCGACGCCGCCGTCCATTACAAGAGATCGACCTCTCTCATCCACGGCTTCGGACCGGGATCCTTGCATCCCGTCCTCTCGCTTCATCCCCGCTGTCGTCCACCTTGCCGGCGCCGCTCCTACGACCGACTCGTCCACCGCACCCCGCCGCCACCATCTACCCTCCTAGATCTGCTTCCACGCCATCGACAGCCATTGCTACCGCAGCACCGTCAAATTCTCAGCAGATGCATACATGGCACCGCACCAGAGGCGGTACTCTTTTGTATCTGCTCAACTTATTTATCGCAGCAAGAAAATAGATCGCCACTGCTTTACTCCGATTTCTTGTCTTGGTTACGAAGTTGCCTTTGTCCGGTTTGCACCTTCAGATCCGCCATGGCACGCTCAACACCATACTCGCAATGCTCATGGTTTTCCCCTTTTATATTCCACACTAGTTAAATCACAGTTGACTAAATTTGAAAATTGGGTCAGTCGAATTTTCAGAGCTCGCCGGAGTTCGCCGGTGCGATCGAAGGGGCTCGTGTGCGGATGGTGGTTGTGGGGGCGGTGGTGGGGCCTTGTCGAACGAAGAAAACTCGACGCGGGTGGGGGTGGGGGTGGCGGAGGAACACAGGCGGTGGGGCCGGTGGTTCGGCCGGCGGCCTGTGCGGTGTTCTGTATGGGAAGCACAGTATGTTCCTTGTCAGGAAGGGGAGCAGGGACATCTGCAGTCTAACAGCTGATAGAGCTGGCCTGTACGTGATCGATAGGCTTTCAATTACTAGCGGCAATACAACACCGTAATTTCCAGCCAGTTCCACTTTCCCGATTTATATATCCTGGTTATGGTGTACCCCTGTTATGTACACTATCATCTGCCTAGTTGCTGTGTGCTCTTGTTATCATGGTTTGGCAATAAACTCTCTATACAGTATATTATGAACCTATCATCTGCCAGCTATCCTTACTTCTGGAGCCTATTTTTTGTGTACTTGTGCCAGATTATATAAATGCACGCACCATATTACAGCACACATGAGCTCTCTCATCAGAATCCAGTGATAGCACACAAGTGTTTACAGGGGCGCCCCTATATTAGAATATCATCTGCATTACAAAGATAATCTCACAACTATTTATGTTTTCATGGTTCTCAGATATCATACGCAATTACCGTGAATATCAGAATCCGCGCATCAGAAGAATATTGTGGAACACTGCAATGACTTACAAAATTGGCACCAAGGCATTGAGTGCCATTCTGGAAGCAATGAAACTCGTACGCTCCCCACCTGTTGATTCTTGTTCAGAATATCATCGTAAAGTCAAAGGCAGATGGCCTGTCCTGTTCACCCATCAAGGTGCATGTTCTAATTTGGCAAGGTTTTATTGATTGCGCGTATCTTGCATATGTTGTCTTGCATTTCTTCTACTTTGTTGCACCGCCATATGCTTAGTTTACTCATGATATATGTCGAGATGCCATGCCCATCCATTATCAATACATATTCCATCTGTCATCGTACCATGTTTTTTTCACTCAAATGCTGTTCTGGTGCATCAGACATCAAAAAGGAAGAGGGTGATTGCCGAACCTGAAGGAGCACCAGCAAAGTCCTTGAAAAACGTGGTGGTGCCGGAGAAATCAGACAGCACCCCACTTATATTGGCTGTACAACCAGTGACACAAAACGTAGGACTGACTCGAGCAGATTGTACCCATACTTCACTGTCCACACCACTAGCCCCACCACACAAGACCTGCACTCCACAAAATGTATACCGATTTCATTTGCCATAGCACCAGCTGTACCACAGAAAAATCCCACTCCAGCAAAAAGTACAGCAAGTCCACCAGCCGAAGACCTATCCCAACTGCAGAGACGACCAATTCTTGCAGATTGGAACCCCATTCCATTTATTCCCAGTTTAAAAGACAATGCTTTTGAAAGTGCGTTATATCGACTAGAGGGGGGGTGAATAGGCGATTTTTATGAAAGTCTTCAAAACTTGGGAGTTATGAAGACAAACAGTGAAGATTATGCCTATTACTATGCAGCGGAAGTTAGATTACACAAGGCAAGCCATGGTCAAGTATTCAGTATAGTGAAAGCACAGAGACAACAGCTTCAGTGTAATAAGGATCAGGTAGGAAGAAGTTATGAAGCCAAACAGATCATACATTCACATTGTGAAGACAAAAGATAAAGCAAGCATGCAATGGCTTCACAATGAATAACTGTAAGTAAAAGGAGGTGAAGATGAAACCAGTGACACGTTGAAGACAATGATTTGTTGGACCAGTTCCAGTTGCTGTGACAACTGTACGTCTGGTTGGAGCGGCTAGGTATTTAAACCAAAGGACACACAGTCCCGGACACCCAGTCAAGGACACTTAGTCCAAGACACCCAGTCCTCACCGTTTTCTCCTTGAGCTAAGGTCACACAGACCTCGCCCAATCACTCTGGTAAGTCTTCAAGGTAGACTCCCAAACCTTCACAGACTTCGTTCATCGGCAATCCACAATTTCTCTTGGATGCTCAGAACGCGACGCCTAACCGTCTGGAGGATGCACAGTCCTCAAGTGTAATAAGTCTTCAAATCACACAGACACGAAGACTTAAGTGATGCCCAATTTACTCTGGCTCTGGGTGGTTAGGGCTTTTCTCCTCACTAGGAATTTTTCTCTGAAAGGCTTCGAGGTGGGTTGCTCTCAAACGACAAAAGCCGTGCACTGAAATCTGAGCAGCCAGCCGTTTATGGTTGTGGGGGGTGGACTATTTATAGCCACTTGGCAACCCGACCTGATCTGTCCGAAATGACCCTGGGTCACTAAGGAACTGACACGTGTACCAACGGTCGAATTTTGAACTCACACGGCAACTTTACTTGGGCTACAAGTAAAGCTGACTTGTCTGACTCTGGACAAGATTTTCTCTCAAAGTCTTCGCTTGAAGACATAGGATTTGAATTAGGCATCACTTCAGTCATTCTGACTGGTTCTCTTGGACCCCACTTAACAGTACGGTGATTCCTATGACACAACATAAATGAAATAAAACTACGAAGTTTCTAAGTCTTCGAGTTCCATAAGCTTCATAGGGAGTCTTCTCATGTCATTGTCTTCAATATGAATATCTTCATAAACCACCATTGTCTTCAATGTCTTCGTACATTTTTAGGGGTCATCTCTGGTACTAAAACCGAATCAATGAGGGACTTCTACCTGTGTTTTCCTGCAATTCTCACAAACACGTTAGTCCCTCAACTAGGTTTGTCGTCAATACTCCAAAACCAACTAGGGGTGGCACTAGATGCACTTACAATCTCCCCCTTTTTGGTGATTGATGACAAACTAGTTGAAGTTTTCAACGGGGAACATAATTTGTGAAATAGTAAAGGAATTTGTCTTCATAAGTTGCAAGGGCTCCCCCTGAAGATGTGCATATAAGTAATTTGCCTTTTGAATGCAAATGCACATGGCAGGTTGTACTTGTGGAGATCCACTTCAACTTATGATGACAATCCACTATGCATGTGAAAGTATATGAAGATAATGACATGCATAATGGAAAATGGACGTCTGCAGTAAGAGATGAGTGCGGAATTTATCGTCGCACATGCGGAATTTATCTTCGCATAACGGAGTGACAAACAGGTAGCAGACGACCATCAAGGCTAAGTGTTACAACTCAAAGAAGCAAATGTAGCAAAAACGGGAGTTGTAAGCACGAAGCAAAATGTAGCAAAATATAAAGGCACCCGCCCAAGTGACCCGCTTGAAGACTATAAACATCATGCTTCTCCCCCTTTTGTCAGTGATGACCAAAAAGGTTTGAAGACATAGAGTTTTCTACGCGTTCCCAGGCGCAGCAGGGTCGGTGGAGTTGTTTGGTGGCGGTGCAGATGAGCTTGGTGCAGATTCGACGTGTGTTGAAGCAGGTGGAGATGATGTCGCGTCGTCGTCTTCTTCAATAATCCGGGCAGACACGGTGGCAGCAGAAGAAGAGAATTCTGACTCTTCAAGTGATGGTGTGCTTCGCATCACAGCTCTTCTTGGAGGCGTGGAGTCAAATTGGAATCTCTCTCTGAAGCCATCCTCTTGCAGTTCAGCTTCATTGCTCATCATGGTGAGGCCTTTCCAAGTGCGGCGACAGGTCTCGTGTGCGACAAACGCATTCTTGGTTGCCAGATTTCTGATGCGATTGACGTCTTGCATGATGCTTCTCATCTGCCGTTTGAGCCAGTCGTGATGCCTATCTTGCTTTTGGTGAAGAGCCACAAGAAGCTCTCGGTCATTGAGTGCTCGAGCGCGCTTCTTGGGTCTCTTGGCAGCTGTGCTGTCAGTGGATTCAGTTGATGCAGGGGCACGTGTGGTGCCAGCCATTGGATACACTCGGGAGAGAGCTTCAACACCTTCAATATTTTGAGTGAAGCTCTGGTGTTCTGCATTTTGAAGACTTAATGGTTGCTTTCCAGGCTCTGGATATATTGCTTCAGCAGATGTGTCCACATCTAGCAAAAATATCCTATGGTTGCGGGCTGAAGGTTGATAGGAGATTGCAGAGTGAAGTTTGATCAGCCTCATAACCCAAGGAGCATAGAACTTCAATCCAAACAATTCTGAGGCAGACGCTGCAAAGTGACGGATGAAGAGATCCTGTGCATTGAAGCATTTGCCATGAAGAATGCAGAAGATGAGAGTCTTCATTGCACCATCAATTGTTGCATATCGAGAGTGTCCCTTTACAGGCCATAGAGTCCGCCTTATGATGTGATATATTGTTCTGGGCAGGTACTCTAAGTCTTCAACGAAGAACCTAGTTGGATAGGGTGCATTAGGAGGCAGTGGCTTCATTATTGAGAGCATCTGACTCATATCTGGCTCAGGACGCTGAAATATGCTCGCAATTGCTTCAGCATGGAGTTGGCACCCTTCTTCAAAGAATTCGCCAGGAGTGGGAAGGCCGGTAAGCTCAATTAGGTCGAAAGCATTGGCTTCATGATGGATATTGCCTGTCATCCACTCCAGAATCCATGTCTTCGGATCTCTGTTATAGCCTTTGATATGCAAAGTGGCATAGAACTAGAGCAGAAGCTCTTCGTTCCAGTGCTCTTCATCAGTGATAAATGGCAGCAACCCACTTGCTTGAAGCAATCCAGTGCTTCTTCCAGACCAGGCAGACCAGCAATAGCTTCAACCTCAAGGCGCTTGTGAGGAAAGATGCGGCCTTAGTTGTATAGGATGCATGAATAATAGCTGCGCTGTTGATGGCTCCAGAACCTATCTGATACAATCCGTTCCCGTGAATAAGGGTTCTTGGAGCGGTCGAAAAACGTGTTATCTGCCCTGAAGCCGTTGATGTTGAAGGAACCAGGAGCTGATGCAGGACCTGGGAACCTTGGCAGTCGTGGGATCGGCTTCTGGACCTGGGGTCTGTACGCAATATGATAGTTGAATTGTGGTCCGGCAGCAGACTCAGGCACAGAATGTTCAGGAGTAGTAGCTTCATTGTCTTCTGAAGCTATTGTTGGGTTGGGCTCCACATTTTCTTCGGCGTTGTTTGTGGCAGCCTCAACATTTGCAGACTCAGGCACGTTCTCCTTGAGAACTGCTTCTTGCTGGTGTGGGGGAGTTGGAGTTTGTGGTATCTCTGCATGCTCTTCGGCTGATGCAGCCGGAATGTCGTCAGCAGCCTGAGCCCTTGGCCCTTTGCGAAGCCTATGGAATGTAGGCGCCGGTGGAGTTGTAGTGGGTTGGGGCTCATCTTCCTCCTGTGGGCGATCTGCCCACGATGCATCTTGTGTGATTGGCGTCAATGGACGACCAATACTAATCAGTTCGCTTGTCTCAAGCTGAGGAAGGGCTGCATCACCTTGCACATTGTCTTGGAGACCAATGTCTTCAGCAGCGTTGGGTTCGTCTGCTGGAATGTCTTCAGAGTTGGGTTCATGCACAGTCAACTGACGATCTGCGTCAGGATAGCGGATGGAGAGGGGTTCAACTGTCAAGGGCTCTGTTGGAGCAGCCCGAGATTTCTTGGTCTTGCGCTTCTTGATGATGGGTTCAGAAGGAGAGGCTTCAGAATGTTTTCTCTTCTTAGCTTCAGCCTCTGCAGTCCGTGTCTTCTTGTGCTGTGAGGCAGTTGATCGACTCTTTGGCTTCGAGCCAGTCGTTGCAGCGGGGAAGACAATCGGAGCAGTTTCTGACCTTGGCGCTTCAGGTTCAGGCATAGCAGCCTTCTTTTTCTTCTTCACGGCCATCCTGGGGTCAATGCCGGGACGCCCAAGTGCCTTGCGCTTCTCTGCCTCATTGTAGGCCTGCACGCAGCGATCAGCCAAAGTCTTCATGCGCTGTCGCGAGCCTTGAGCTTCAGCACGCTTCTTCAGAAAGTTCTCTTTCAGCTCGTGCAACATGATCTTGAAGTTTTTCACTTCTTGCACGCTGAGCTTGGCCACGTGCTTCTTGAACTGAGCCTTTTCATAGTCAATTTTCTGCTTCAGTTCTACAATTCGCTGGGCCATTGCAAGTTCTGAAGCAATTGCACCTTGAAAGGCAACGCTGAGGCCTATGGGTAGCTGCAGATTGTTGAAGCTGATGTCCGGTGAGGCAAACCATTCATCGATGAAGTTGTGGATGATGGCGACATCAAACAGAGGCAGATTGTTGAAAATTTCAGCCTCCTCCTTGCTCTTGATGAGCTGCTCAAGAGCATCATCTCCAAGATCTTCATCGCTTGAGAGATCAATGGCTTCGCAGCGCAGAATGGCAGCAGCTGTGAGCTCTTTGCCTGTGTGTGGCTGAGGCTTCTTGGCTTCTTGGGGCTTGGAGACTCGTGATACGTCTTCAGACTGCACACTGGCTTCAGGAGGTGCAGTTGCCAATGGCTTCGCTCGTGAGATTTTGGGAGAAGCGGCTGGCTTTGAAGCTTTTGGAGCTTTTGGCTTCTTCTGCTTTGGCTTCGGAGCAGCAGGGGCGTCATCTGACTCAGTATCTGCTGGAGGGTCATTCACAGCAGTCCCTTGGACTAGGATGCGAGTGATGAGGCCTGCAAGATTTGCATACGGCCCGATGATATTGGGATTGGCGTCGCGCGTGCCATCTGCCCTTGGTGAGGAGGGACCAGGGTTGAAGTCAAGCCCAAATTTCTTCTTATTTATCTTCGCTGATTGTTGTGCAAACTGAAAGTTGCGCTTGAAGAGATTATCATCGCGGCACCAGAGAAGTGATGACGGATGTGCTTCAACTGGCTGTGGTCCTCTCACCATGCATGGATATAAGCCTTGAGCAATGGCTTCGACTCTGGACCTGGGTACGAGATTTTTGTATAGTACGTCTCCCCACGGTCTCTTGATGGCGCACTTCTCCGCATATTCCTGAGTGATGAAGCGGTAGTGGAACCATTGCTCTGCCCAATATCTTCGAATCCATTGGATTCGTGTCTTGCGCTGACCATAGCTTTCTTCAGGATCAGTTTTGTACATCTATGCCAATTCATCAGGCAGATCTTTGGACGTTTCACCACGTCGCTGTCTGCCTCCCTTCCTTGCTACTGTTTTTGAAGCCATGAATAACTTGGAAGGCTTCAAGATGTTCAAAGGCTTCAAAGGCTTCCTTTTGCAAGAACTGGCTTCAGGAGAGTTGATGTGATACTGCAAGTACTCTGCAAATGAATGCAGACTATGAGAACCAAAGGATTCTCCCACGGACATGTACCTGTGACAGCATTAAGGTGCGAGGAAGGGGAAGAGGTCATATGCATTCTCAGAAGATTTTGAAGATAAATCGGTTTAGAAGACATAGACCTCATTGTGCGAAGACATTCACTCATAGATAAGAAGTTGGTTCCAGATTTGTACGAACCCACAGATCAGTACAAGTGAGGAATCTAACTACCTTATGAAGCACAAGTGAATATACTAGGCATGTCATGAGATGTAGCGAGATAACTAACTGATGTGAAGAGAAACTCCTTATGGCAGAAAGTGACTGAACTATGGGATCAGAAGAGGCTGTAAAAAGAGGTTTTATTTACCACACTTGGAACTGCTAGAAGAAGTGAGAGTTGAGGTCGAGCAGTTCGATCCTCCGTGCCCTAACTTGGCGACGGAAGACACCTACGGCGACGGCGGAGAGAGCGATGTCCGCTGTCGGCGTGAAAACGGCGTCGGAGAGGTTGCGGCAGTGAAGCGCTTCGTCGCCGGCGTCGTCGAGTGCTAGCGGTGGCGCTAGGGTTCGTGCGAGGGTGGAAGAAGGAGATAATGACCGCAGTGAATCGTGTATTTATAGGGATAGAGGCGGCACTGCGCTATTACGCAGGTACCCCTGGCGGTTCGCATTTGAGGCACGCGTGGCCAGTTAGAGGAAGATTGGGATTTGTTCCACGTCCCACGCACGCCTAAATTGTCGGGCGGTCGTTCCTGCTTCTCCGGATCTTATGTGGAGGAATGAGCATTAAAAACGGACTTTTATGGTTGTCACTATGTCTTCAGCTGACAAGGACACAGTGAAGACATTTGACAGTTTCAACAGAATGCATATGACTTGGAGAGATAGAGTTTGAGATAGAAAGCATAGAGAGGTTAGGGTCCGATCACATTCACTTAGTTCAAAAGATTCAACCAAGAAGACATAGCTATAAGTGAATGCTGTAGAGGACAGAACATCAGTACATATATATCCATATAATCAACGCAGTGAAGATAATCATGAAGACATATTGAGAATGAAGCCAAACCAAATGTGAAGACATTGAGAGGTAACGCCATGAGAGAAACACTTCAAAATGGAACGTTTGGTGGTGGCGTTACCCACCGTATAGGAAGTATTAGACCCAGACACGGCGCACAATTATCGTGGCGCTCCGAAGTCAAATTCCACATTAATGTATTCACACTTAGAATGTATGTCTTCATTGTTTGAAGATATACGCTACTTCGTGTGTTGCACATCTAAGTCATCAATATGCATAAGTGTTAGGATGTGTGCCTGATCACAGGACATTTGAGGATTCCAAGATATTTAGCTCACACCGTAACTTGCAAAATCTCTTCTCATCCAAGGGCTTGGTGAAGATATCTGCCAATTGCTCTTCAATGTTGACGTGTATGATATCAATGTCTTCCTTCACAACATGATCTCTGAGAAAGTGATGACGAATTTCAATGTGCTTTGTCTTCAAGTGCTGAACTGGGTTGTTGGCAATCTGGATGGCGCTTTCGTTGTCGCAGTAAAGTGGCACTTGCTTCAGATGAATGCCATAATCCTTGAGTGTTTGCTTCATCCATAGAAGCTGAGCGCAGCAAGATCCAGCAGCAATGTATTCAGATTCAGCAGTGGAGAGTGATACACAGTTTTTGAAGACCAACATACAAGTGATCGTCCCAGAAAGTGACATGTGCCTGATGTAGACTTGCGATCAACCTTGTCACCAGCATAATCAGCATCCGAAAATCCAACCAAATCAAACTCTGAGCCCTTTGGATACCATAATCCTAGAGTTGGGGTGTGAGCCAAATATCGAAGAATTCGCTTCACAGCTAAGTGATGCGACTCCTTTGGTGTCGCTTGAAATCGAGCACACATGCAAACACTAAGCATGATATCTGGCCTAGATGCACATAAATAAAGCAAAGACCCAATCATGGAGCGGTATACCTTTTGATCGAACTCTTTACCATTGTCGTCGGGACCCAGATGATGCTTGGCTGGCATTGGTGTTGTGAAGCCTTTGCGGTCTTGCATACCGAACTTCTTCAGGCACTCTTTAAGATATTTCTCTTGAGATATGAAGATGCCGTTGCGTTGTTGCCATATTTGAAGACCAAGGAAGAACTTCAGCTCCCCCATCATGGACATCTGATATTGCTCTTGCATCATATATCCAAACTCTTCACTATACTTCTGATTGGTGCAGCCGAAGATAATGTCATCCACATATATTTGGCACACAAACAGTTCACCATCATATGTCTTCGTGAAAAGAGTGGGATCCAGGGAACCAGGTATGAAGCCTTTGCTTTTCAGAAAGTACTTGAGTGTATCATACCAGGCCCTAGGGGCTTGTTTGAGGCCATACAGTGCCTTGTTGAGCTTGTATACCATATCAGGATGTTTTGGATTTTCAAAGCCAGGTGGTTGTGCAACATACACTTCTTCTTCAATCTTTCCATTGAGAAAGGCACTTTTCACATCCATCTGATAGAGAAGTATGTTATGATGATTTGCATAGGCCAGCAGTATGCGTATGGCTTCAAGCCTAGCCACAGGAGCAAATGTTTCATCGAAGTCAATGCCCTCCACTTGAGTATATCCTTGAGCAACGAGACGAGCTTTGTTTCTGACAACTTGACCATGCTCATCTTGCTTGTTGCGGTATATCCATTTGGTGCCTATTATGTTGTGCTTCCGTGGATCAGGACGCTTAACCAGTTCCCATACATTATTCAGCTCAAACTGTTGAAGCTCTTCTTGCATAGCTTGAATCCATTCAGGTTCCATGAAGGCTTCTTCAACTTTCTTGGGTTCTGATATTGAGACGAATGCGAAATGCCCACAGAAGTTTGTTAGCTGAGTTGCCCTTGAATGAGTGAGTGGACCAGGTGCATTGATGCTGTCAAGTATTTTGTCAATTTGTACTTCATTTGCAACACGAGGGTGTGTGGGGCGAAGACTTTGCTCTTGCTGATCTGTGTGGTCATTTGAAGGTATATCTTCAGGATGAGCATTGTCTTCATGTGGATCAGGTGCTGAGATGATAAGTTCTTCTTCAGGATGAGCTTCAGAAGGTACAATCTCTCCAGTTCCCATAAGCTTGATTGATTCATTAGCTGGAACTTCATCTAGCACATTTGGCAATTGCTCTCTTTGTGATCCATTGGTTTCATCAAATCGCACATCCACTGTTTCAACCACTTTGTAGTGGAAGAGATTGAAGACTCTGTAGGAGTGCGAATCCTTTCCATATCCAAGCATGAAGCCTTCATGTGCTTTTGGTGCAAACTTTGAGGTGTGGTGTGGGTCCTTGATCCAGCATTTTGCGCCAAATACTCTGAAGTAACTGACATTTGGCTTCTTGCCAGTTAGGAGTCCATAAGATGTCTTGTTCAGAAGCTTGTGAAGATAAACACGATTGATTGTATGGCATGCAGTATCAATGGCTTCAGTCCAGAATTTTCTTGGAGTCTTGTATTCATCTAGCATTGTTCTGGCCATCTCAATGAGTGTTCTGTTCTTGCGTTCGACGACGCCATTCTGCTGTGGCGTGTATGGAGCTGAGAATTCATGTGTGATCCCCAAGGTATCCAGATATGTATCAAGGCCAGTGTTCTTGAATTCAGTGCCATTGTCACTTCTGATGTGCTTTATCTTGGCGCCAAAATTGTTCATAGCTCGATTTGCGAAGCGTCTGAAGACATCCTGCACTTCAGTCTTGTAAAGGATTATGTGCACCCAAGTATATCTAGAATAATCATCAACAATTACGAAGCCATAGAGGCATGCAGAAGTAGTAAAAGTTGAGTAGTGAGTGGGACCGAAAAGATCCATGTGAAGCAGTTCGAAGGGTTGTGTAGTAGTCATGATTGTCTTCGAAGGATGTTTTGCCCTTGTCATCTTCCCTGCTTCACAGGCACCGCATAAATGATCTTTCTTGAAGTTGACGCCTTCGATGCCTATGACATGCTTCTTCTTTGCAAGGGTGTAGAGGTTCCTCATGCCAGCATGCCCCGTCTTCGATGGAACTGAATATCCCTACTGGAAGAATAAGATGCGCATGCATCTTGAAGCCATTGACGTCGACCTATGGTATGTCGTCGAAAACGGCGTTCCCAAGGCTGGAGAAGGTGTCACTGCTGCTGATGTCAAGAAGTTCGTTCAACTGGACTCTACTGCCAAGAATATCATCTGTGGTCATCTGACCAAAGGACAGTATGGCCGTGTGAGTGCCTTGAAGACATCCAAACTGGTCTGGGACTGGCTCTCCAAAGTTAATGAAGGCATATCAACCTAGAGAGATCAAAGAATCAGTGTCCTTCGCAATCTCTTCAACCGCTTCAAGCGAAATGACAATGAGAATGTCCAGCACACCTTTGATCGGCTCACTGACATCACAAATGAGCTTCAAGCCCTCGGCGCTACCGAGATCACCAAACATGAAATTGTCAAGACGCTGCTGAGATCACTTGATAGTTCGTTTGACATTCTGGCCCTGATGATTCAAGAACGTCCTGATTTCAAGACACTAGATCCGTCTGACATACTTGAGAGGCTCAACACACACGAGTTTCAGCTTTCTGAGAAAAGAGATATCTACGGTCCAAACTATGGGCGAACTCGTGCTTTGAAGGCAAAAGCTGTCTCCTCATCTGAAGAAGAATCTGACTGCAGTTCTGATGATCCTGAAGACATTGGAAGAGAACTTGCAATGCTAGTGAAGAAGTTCCAAAAATTCACCAAGAAGAAAGGCTTCAGAAAATCTTCACGATCAAGCTCAAGGAATGATGAAGCTTCTGCTCATGACTACAAGAAGAAAACATGTCACAAGTGCAAGAAAACTGGGCACTTCATCTCTGAGTGTCCACAGTGGGACAATGAGAACAGAAGGAAGAAGAAGAGCAAGGAATATGAGTCTGACGACAAGAAGAAGAAGAAACACTCAAAGTCTTCGTCCAAGTCTTCATCAAAGTCTTCATCACACAAGAAGAGCTCGTCTGGCAAGGCACGTGCGTTTGTTGGAAAGGAGATGGATTCAGAGGAGGAGTCCACATCTGAGGAGGCAGAGGTAGAGTCTGAGGAGGAGTCTGATTCTGGCATTGCGAGTCTGGCCACAGCATACGTCGCCAAGTCCATCTTCAATACTGAAGACAATGACTGCATCACCGACACCGACGCAAATGACAAGAACGACTCCACTCCTACCTACTGCTTCATGGCACGCGGTGCCAAGGTAAACACACGCACTACTCGCTATGAAACATCCAGTGATGATGACTCTGAATGTGATTCAAAACCTAGCTACAAAACACTTGCTAAAATTGCAACTGAACAACAGAAAGCTATGGAACATATTCAAAAACTGTTAGACAGAAGCGATGATCTGTTGGGTGCTGAAATGACTTGATCTGAATCCTTAATTGAAGACATAAAAAACCTTCACGTTAAGTATCAGGAACTTGAAGATCGTGATGATACTCTCTCAACAACTCATGAAAAGCTTTCCTATGACTATCTTCAAAGGAAGCAAGAACTTGAGAAATTGAGGGTGGCTCATGAAGATCTTCAAAAGGAAAACGAGTCACTTCGCGCCGAACAGATCAGTCCCGCTCAGGAAGGATTTGAACCACCATGTCTTAAATGCATTGAGCGTAATAATGCTAATTCTGTTGCTGAATGTTCCACTGCTACTACTATTCCAATATCTTCAACTGTTGATGTGGCAACTAACCCCTCTGCTGAGGATACCACTGCTATTGCTGATGAGAATGCTAGGTTGAAGACATTGCTTGAAACAGGGATGTACAAAAGTCTGAAAGGGCATCAAACATTATGTGATGTCCTTAAGAAGCAGATTCTGAACCGAAACCCTAGGAGAGAGGGTGTTGGGTTCGAGAGGAGAATTAATGCAGATGGCTCTTACTGGAAACCTGAGCAGTACCCCAAAACCATATGGGTTGCTGCAAAGGAATCCTCAGTAGATCCATCCAATCTGTCTGGCTTCACTTGTGCTAACCCAATTATCATTGATGAATCCTTTGATGCAAACTATAAACTGTTTAAGAATCAGAATGGTGAAGTGTTTGCCAGGTACATTGGTACTAACTGCAGGAACGGACCGCCTATGAAGAAGATCTGGGTTCCGAAAACATGTCTGGAAAATCTTCCTGTGAATGTCTTCATGACACCTCACTTGAAGAAGACAAACCTCAAACCAAAGGCTTCATATGGTCCAAAGGCTTCATACAGACAGAGGACTCACCTGAGTCACACTAACGCAAATGTTTTGCAGGGAAACCATACTCAGGCATATGAATATGAGAGCGGTTCATCGAACCGTCATGTTCATATGACCAAAAATTATTCTGCTTATGCCTATGAGTATTATTGTCCCCCTGCTAGACTGTTTGCTAAGGCTTCAAAGCCAAAATTCTCAGATGCTGCACTTAGACTTATAGCTTCTAAGCCACCCTTGAAGATGTGGGTGGTTAAGAAAGCTTAACTCTCTTTTGCAGGGAAAGGTCTCCAGCACAAAAAGAAAATCTTCTGATGCTATTGCTGGGGACCATAAAAATCTTGTAGGGCGCAAGATAAAATGCCCAAATGGCATCATTATGTACTTCGTTCCTGAATCGCATGCTACTCTCCCTATTAGTCCTAATCTAGATTTAAGTTTTCATAATCCACTGGTTCGTCAAATGTTTATGCTTCACAATACCCTTCGTGAAGCCTATCCCCCTAACTGCACTGTAGGGTACGACACCAGTGACTTCAGAGTCTTCAGAATGGATTATTGACAGTGGGTGTACAAATCACATGACTGGCAAAAGAAGCCTTCTCATGGACTCAACTTTACGTCCATCCGACAAGAGCCACATTACATTTGCTGACACTGGTAAAAGTAAGGTATTGGGTCTAGGTAGAGTTGCAATCTCAAGGGATCAACACATGGATAAATTCATGCTTGTTGAATCCCTTGGCTTCAACTTAATGTCTGTCTCAATGCTTTGCGATTTGAATATGATTGTAATGTTTGGCAAATATCGCTGTCTGGTGCTAATGGAATCTGACAAATCTCTAGTGTTTGAAGGGTATAGGAAAGGTGACTTGTATGTGGTAGATTTCTCAGCAGGACCACAACTTGCAGTATGTCTTCTTGCAAAAGCTTCAGAATGCTGGCTTTGGCATCGAAGGCTTGGGCATGCTGGCATGAGGAACCTCTACACCCTTGCAAAGAAGAAGCATGTCATAGGTTTGGGAGTCTACCTTGAAGACTTACCAGAGTGATTGGGCGAGGTCTGTGTGACCTTAGCTCAAGGAGAAAACGGTGAGGACTGGGTGTCTTGGACTAAGTGTCCTTGACTGGGTGTCCGGGACTGTGTGTCCTTTGGTTTAAATACCTAGCCGCTCCAACCAGACGTACAGTTGTCACAGCAACTGGAACTGGTCCAACAAATCATTGTCTTCAACGTGTCACTGGTTTCATCTTCACCTCCTTTTACTTACAGTTATTCATTGTGAAGCCATTGCATGCTTGCTTTATCTTTTGTCTTCACAACGTGAATGTATGATCTGTTTGGCTTCATAACTTCTTCCTACCTGATCCTTATTACACTGAAGTTGTTGTCTCTGTGCTTTCACTATACTGAATACTTGACCATGGCTTGCCTTGTGTAATCTAACTTCCGCTGCATAGTAATAGGCATAATCTTCACTGTTTGTCTTCATAACTCCCAAGTTTGGAAGATTTTCATAAAAATCGCCTATTCACCCCCCCTCTAGTCGATATAACGCACTTTCAATTGGTATCAGAGTGCGACGCCTAACCGTCTGGAGGATGCACAGTCCTCAAGTGTAATAAGTCTTCAAATCACACAGACACGAAGACTTAAGTGATGCCCAATTTACTCTGGCTCTGGGTGGTTAGGGCTTTTCTCCTCACTAGGAATTTTTCTCTGAAAGGCTTCGAGGTGGGTTGCTCTCAAACGACAAAAGCAGTGCACTGAAATCTGAGCAGACAACCATTTATGGTTGTGGGGGGTGGACTATTTATAGCCACTTGGCAACCCGACCTGATCTGTCCGAAATGACCCTGGGTCACTAAGGAACTGACACGTGTACCAACGGTCGAATTTTGAACTCACACGGCAACTTTACTTGGGCTACAAGTAAAGCTGACTTGTCTGACTCTGGACAAGATTTTCTCTCAAAGTCTTCGCTCGAAGACATAGGATTTGAATTAGGCATCACTTCAGTCATTCTGACTGGTTCTCTTGGACCCCACTTAACAGTACGGTGATTCCTATGACACAACATAAATGAAATAAAACTACGAAGTTTCTAAGTCTTCGAGTTCCATAAGCTTCATAGGGAGTCTTCTCATGTCATTGTCTTCAATATGAATATCTTCATAAACCACCATTTTCTTCAATGTCTTCGTACATTTTTAGGGGTCATCTCTGGTACTAAAACCGAATCAATGAGGGACTTCTACCTGTGTTTTCCTGCAATTCTCACAAACACGTTAGTCCCTCAACTAGGTTTGTCATCAATACTCCAAAACCAACTAGGGGTGGCACTAGATGCACTTACAGCTTTCAATGTTGTTAGGGACTACGTGCATATATTCCCATCATGGGAAGATTATTGTGAAGACAAACACCATTTTCACATCTTCCTGTCCAACTTACGTGTAAGTGCTATTATTCATGGTTATTATTTTCCTATTTTCTGCTGATTGAACACATCAATGATTTACATTACATTGTTGTAACTAGGCGAGGGTCAATCTGGATAATCATGACGAGCAAAGCTTGCTTGTTCTTTTCAAGGAAGCATTGCAGTGGTATCGGTGTTACCTAAGGAAATCACACTTTGATGGCAAGTCTATAAACGAATTTCCGGTGAAGTCTCCTGTGCTAAATTTAGAAGACATTGAATAGAAAAACCTTGTTATGCACTGGTCTTGTTCCCAGGATGAGGTACTGTGTATGAAATCACATGACAATTTGAACTTCTACTTTTCCGCATGTGCCTTACGGATCTTTTTTGCAGGAAATCTGCTCGAAGAAGAACTCCGGTTTGACAAGAACAACAGGATATCGCAAATATGCTGCCCACTGCTTTGCTCTTGTTAGTACCTGTTGTCCTGTATCACTGTACTTGCATACATACCTGGTTCATTATGTGACAGCAGTATGCATGATAGCTTGCTTATCAATTGTTCGCTCCAAATTATCTGATCTGTATGAATGGTTACATTAGTGTAGAATATATCTAATGCCAATGTTTTTTTAGCTCTGCATTGCTCTTGTAAGTACATGCTGTCCTTTATCAGTGTACTTATAATGATAGGTAGTTGTTCATGTACCATCACTCTGCAGCTTATTTTCCTTTGCCCTCCATTTTCTACACATCAGATCTATATTTACTCTTACCATAAGGTTGGTACTGAAGAAGTTTAGCTGTACATTGCTCTTGGCTGTACCTTTTGCCTGTATCGCTGCAATTACATTTATAGCTACTTGGTTATGTAGCACCACTCTTCATCTTATCTTAAATATTCTCCATTTTTTCGTATATTATCACATCTATATTTACTCTTAACAAAATGTAGAATAAAGGCAATGCTTTTGAAGAAGATTCTGTGGTAAACTTCTTGAATTGCCCCCCCCCCCATCAGCATGGACAAGGCCTTTATAGAGCATGTCTTCACCAATAATGTAAGTTTTCCATCTCAAGCCTTCAAACTTTGTTGTATATATTTGGTTAGGCATGAATGCAACAGCTGTTTATTTTTGGTGTTTGCATCAAATTGCTTGTTTAAAGTTTATTATATGTAGTTCATAAACAAAAGTTCGTCCTTTCTCAATTTAAGTTTTCAGTTGTACAACCAAGTTCCTTCTTCATACCATGTAAATTAAACTATACAGAGCAAGTGATCTTCTTTTGCACTGCATGTATGCTTCTGTTCTTCATATGTAATCCAGTGGTGTGGTGAACCTACCCACTACAGCACAATGTCATATTCTGCAATGTCTTAACTATGAACAATGTCATTTCATTCTACTATTATTTAAACCGTCTCTTTGTTTGCCAATCTGAAATGGTATAAATTGATATCACACTAACCATTGATACTTATGAGTTCTTGATCTGTAATCTAGTGGTGTCGTGAAGCTGCCAACTCCTTCACAATGTCATTTCCTGCCATGTCTTGACCTGAACAATACCATATTGTGTTAATGCAAATTTAAACTGTGTCACTTTATTCGTCAGCAAGAAATGTGATGAATTGTCAGCACTGATACTTTTATGTGCAAAACCTGTCATCTGTCTGCTTGTTTATCTTTCAGAGTGAGGAAGATACAAGTGTTGAACAAGCGCAGTCTCATCATCTTGCTCAGCTGCTTGCCTTGCAGCTCCCCAGCAGGGCTAACCTTTCTTGAACTGTATTGAAGCACTGTCGGTTTTGTATATTATTTTGTCGGCGTGTTTATTTGCACTGGTGGCGATTCATGCCCAGTGTATGTAATCTGCTATCTGCTTGTGCTTTATTATCATAGTGGCGAACTTTGATGCCCAGTGGATGTAATATGCCATAATTTCTTTATTGTATAGTCTAGGTTTTTTCTTATTCACGATGCTGCAGTTATTTTACTGTATATATATCCTGTCTTCGCAGTAAACCGGCCAAACCGTAAAATTACGGTACATAATCGGGCCGTCATGCAATCACGATGTAGGTTGGGCCTGAAACGTGCCGATCAGCTCACGGGCCGGCAGCAGCCCGAAATGAACCCCAACCCATGATTGTGCGAATCAAATCACGGGCTTTTAACAGGCCAAAAAATTGTCTCAGTCCTTGTTTGGCCCAATCAGATATCGGCTGCGAGCAGGACGGATGCAAACCGGGCCGTAGTTAGGCCCAATTATATGACAGGCTTTTAATAGGCTGAAATTAATATAGGGCCGAAATGTTAAACGGGCCCTTAACAGGCCAAAACTAATATCAGGCCGAATTACTAAGTGGGCCTTTAGCAAGTGGGCCCAAAAGCATAGTGCCCAGTTGACGGGCCGAATCTGATATGGGCCAAATTTGAGCCCAAAGCGTCTTAAAGGGCCGGACCTGATCTGGGCCGTAATTTGGCCCAGAACGTGGTAGGCCTTTAACGGGCCGGATCTCATATGGGCCACTATTAGGCCCGGAGCGTGGCAGGCCATTAATGTACCGGATCAAATATGGGCCGGCATTTGGCCCAAAACATGGCAGGCAGTTAATGGGCCGACCTACTAGGGTACTCAAAATCTTGTGGGCCTATAGCTGGGCCGGCCCATTAATGTTGGCGAAATCTCGTGGGCCTTTAACTGGGTCGGCCCATTATGATCCGCAAGAATCTTGTGGGCCTTTACCTGGGCCGGCCCATTACGGCACACAAAAATCTTTTGGGCCTTTACCTGGGCCAACCCATTATGGCCCGCAAAATCTTGTGGGCCTTTAGCTAGGCCAGCCCATTATGGTCCGCAAAATCTCGTGGGCCTTTAGCTGGGCCGGCCCATTATGGTCCGCAAAATCTTGTGGGCCTTTAGTTGGGCCGGCCCATTTAAACTTGATGGGCCGGTCCATGTGTCAACATATCATAGGCGCGTCTCGCCCATTGGATGAGTTGACACGTGTCTCCTCCAGCCAATGATGATTTTACACGTGGAAAATCCCCATTGGTCGTGGCTGTTAATGGGTTATCAGATCCAAAACCCGACCCGATAGCTTAACAGCGTTCCGTTACGATGGATGCCACGTGTCAGTCACCCTTGACGAAAGCACTTCTGTGACGCGTGATTTATTGTCATGGAAGTGGACACTTCCGTGATGATAATTTTGGTAATGTCATGGAAAACTTCTATGACAGCACAGGTATGACTATCTTGATTCTGTCATAAATTTGTCATGGATGTACATGCATGACAAAAAAAGCGACCTACTGTGACAAACACGTATCATCACGGAAGTGTATTTTTTTTTGTAGTGTTAATGATGATGATCATGAAACTTCATATCAAGTTGTTGCTGAACCTCATAGGTCAACCAGAGTAAGATCCGCACCAGAGTGGTACGGTAATCCTGTTCTAGAAGTTATGTTACTAGACCATGACGAACCTACGAACTATGAAGAAGCGATGGTGAGCCCAGATTCCGCAAAATGGCTTGAGGCCATGAAATCTGAGATGGGATCCATGTATGAGAACAAAGTGTGGACTTTGGTTGACTTGCCCGGTGATCGGCAAGCAATTGAGAATAAATGGATCTTCAAGAAGAAGACTGACGCTGACGGTAATGTTACTGTCTATAAAGCTCGACTTGTTGCAAAAGGTTTTCGACAAGTTCAAGGGATTGACTACGATGAGACCTTCTCACCCGTAGCGATGCTTAAGTCTGTCTGAATCATGTTAGCAATTACCGCATTTAATGATTATGAAATTTGACAAATGGATGTCAAAACTGCATTCCTGAATGGATTTCTGGAAGAAGAGTTGTATATGATGCAACCGGAAGGTTTTGTCGATCCAAAGGGAGCTAAAAATGTGTGCAAGCTCCAGCGATCCATTTATGGACTGGTGCAAGCCTCTCGGAGTTGGAATAAACACTTTGATAGTGTGATCAAAGCATTTGGTTTTGTACAGACTTTTGGAGAAGCCTGTATTTACAAGAAAGTGAGTGGGAGATCTGTAGCATTTCTAATATTATATGTGGATGACATATTGTTGATTGGAAATGATATAGAATTTTTGGATAGCATGAAGGGATACTTGAATAAGAGTTTTTCAGTGAAAGACCTCGGTGAAGCTGCTTATATATTGGGCATCAAGATCTATAGAGATAGATCAAGACGCTTAATTGGGCTTTCACAAAGCACATACCTTGACAAAGTTTTGAAGAAGTTCAAAATGGATCAAGCAAAGAAAGGGTTCTTTCCTGTGTTACAAGGTGTGAAGTTGAGTAAGACTCAATGCCCGACCACTTTAGAAGATAGAGAGAAAATGAAAGATATTCCCTATGCTTCAGCCATAGGCTCTATCATGTATGCAATACCAGACCTCAAGTGTGCCTTTCTATAAGTCTAGCAGGGAGGTACCAAAGTAATCCAGGAGTGGATCACTGGACAGCGGTCAAGAACATCCTGAAATACCTGAAAAGGAATAAGGATATGTTTCTAGTTTATGGAGGTGACAAAGAGCTCATCGTAAATGGTTACGTTGATACAAGCTTTGACACTGATCCGGAAAATTCTAAATCGCAAACCGGATACGTGTTTACATTGAACGGTGGAGCTGTCAGTTGGTGCAGTTCTAAACAAAGCGTCGTGGCGGGATCTACGTGTGAAGCGGAGTACATAGCTGCTTCGGAAGCAGAAAACGAAGGAGTCTAGATGAAGGAGTTCATATCCGATCTAGGTGTCATACCTAGTGCATCGGGTCCAATGAAAATCTTTTGTGACAATACTGGTGCAATTGCCTTGGCGAAGGAATCCAGATTTCACAAGAGAACCAAGCACATCAAGAGACGCTTCAATTCTATCCAGGATTTAGTCCAGGTGGGAGACATAGAAATTTGCAAAATACTTACGGATCTGAATATGGCAGACCTGTTGACTAAAACTTCTCTCACAAGCAAAACATGCTCACACCTTAGTACTCCTTGGGTGTTAATCACATAGCGATGTGAACTAGATTATTGACTCTAGTAAACCCTTTGGGTGTTGGTCATATGTCGATGTGAACTATGGGTGTTAATCACATGGTGATGTGAACTATTGGTATTAGATCATATGGCGATGTGAACTAGATTATTGACTCTAGTGCAAGTGGGAGACTGAAGGAAATATGTACTAGAGGCAATAATAAAGTTATTATTTATTTCCTTATATCATGATAAATGTTTATTATTCATGCTAGAATTGTATTAACCGGAAACATAATACATGTGTGAATACATAGACAAACAGAGTGTCACTAGTATGCCTCTACTTGACTAGCTCGTTGATCAAAGATGGTTATGTTTCCTAACCATAGACATGAGTTGTCATTTGATTAACAGGATCACATCATTAGGAGAATGATGTGATTGACTTGACCCATTCCGTTAGCTTAGCACTTGATCGTTTAGTTTGTTGCTATTGCTTTCTTCATGACTTATACATGTTCCTATGACTATGAGATTATGCAACTCCCATTTACCGGAGGAACACTTTGTGTGCAACCAAACGTCACAATGTAACTGTGTGATTATAAAGGTGCTCTACAGGTGTCTCCGAAGGTACTTATTGGGTTGGCGTATTTCGAGATTAGGATTTGTCACTCCGATTGTCGGAGAGGTATCTCTGGGCCCACTCGGTAATACACATCACTTAAGCCTCGCAAGCATTGCAACTAATGAGTTAGTTGCGGGATGATGTATTACGGAACGAGTAAAGAGACTTGCCGGTAACGAGATTGAACTAGGTATTGAGATACCGATGATCGAATCTTGGGCAAGTAACATACCGATGACAAAGGGAACAACGTATGTTGTTATGCGGTTTGACCGATAAAGATCTTCGTAGAATATGTAGGAGCCGATATGAGCATCCAGGTTCCGCTATCGGTTATTGACCGGAGATGTGTCTCGGTCATGTCTGCATAGTTCTCGAACCCATAGGGTCCGCACGCTTAAAGTTCGATGACGGTTTATATTATTAGTTTATGTGTTTTGATGTACCGAAGGTAGTTCGGAGTCCCGGATGAGATCGGGGACATGATGAGGAGTCTCGAAATGGTCGAGATGTGAAGATCGATATATTGGACGACTATATTCGGACATCGGAAAGGTTCCGAGTGATTCGGGTATTTATCGGAGTACCGGGGCCTTATTGGGCTTTAGGGGAAAGAGTGAGAGACAGGCCGCGCCCCCCAAGGCCTAGTCCGAATTGGACTAGGGGGAAGGGCAGCACCCCCTCCTTCCTTCTGTTCTCTTCTCCCTATCCTTCTCTCCTACTCCTACTACTTGGAAGGGCACCTAGTTCTACTAGGAATAGGGGAATCCTACTCCCGGTGGGAGTAGGACTCCCCTAGGGCGCGCCATAGAGAGGGCCAGCCCCTCCCCTCCTCCACTCCTTTATATACGTGGTCCGGGGGCACCCCATATAAAAAAATTGATCGTTTGATCTTTTAGCAGTGTGTGGTGCCCCCCTCCACCATAGTCCACCTCGATAATACTGTAGCGGTGCTTAGGCGAAGCCCTGCGTCGGTGGAACATCATTATCATCACCACGCCGTCGTGCTGACGAAACTCTCCCTCAACACTCGGCTGGATCGGAGTTTGAGGGACATCATCGGGCTGAACGTGTGCTGAACTCGGAGGTGTCGTGCATTCGGTACTTGATCGGTCGGATCGTGAAGACGTACAACTACATCAACCGCGTTGTGCTAACGCTTCCGCTTTCGGTCTACGAGGGTACGTGGACAACACTCTCCCCTCTTGTTGCTATGCATCACCATGATCTTGCGTGTGCGTAGGATTTTTTTGAAATTACTACGTTCCCCAACACTATATGCCTAGCTTAATGGCTTTAAAGAAAGCACTGCCAGGGAGACACCACGGAAGTTTTAGTGAGTCATTTATTTCTATTGAGTGCTTCTATATAGTTTAAAAACAACAAAAATAAAGAGGGGAACCCAAAACTTTTTCAAAAAGGAAAGCGAAAGTGAGAAAGACAAGCATTGTTGAAGTGGGAGCTAGCCTTGAACTTTGTTCATGCTCATGGAAACTTTGTGAATCTTGATTACAGAAACTTCTCAATAAAAAAATTATCCCCTTGTACAATTCAATTGTATTATAAAAATAATGTGCCAAGGTTTGCCTTTAGGGTGTTTACATTTGCTTGATGGTTTGTACGGTGCAGGACAGAAACTTTGGCTGTAGTGCGCGATTTTACATTTTTTGCTGGAACGTCAAATGGTTCTGGTTCTTTTTGCACTGTCTTCCTATACAAATTGTTTATTTTCCTAATTTTGCTAGAATTTTTCAAGTATCAGAAGTATGGTGAATGTTCAGATTATTATAGACTGTTCTGTTGTAGACAGATTCTGTTTTTGATGCATAGTTTGCTTGTTTTGATGAAACTATCGATTCATATCAGTGGATTAAGCCATGAAAATATATGACAGTAGACACAATGCAAAAACAAAATATGAATTGGTTTGCAACAGTACTTAGAGTAATGATTTGCTTTATTATACTAATGGATCTTACCTAGTTTTCTGTTGAAGTTTTGTGTGGATGAAGTGTTCGATGATCGAGAAGGTCTTGATGTGAGAAGAAGGAAGAGAGGCAAGAGCTCAAGCTTGGGGATGCCTGAGGCACCCCAAGTAAAAATTCAAGGAGACTCAAGCGTCTAAGCTTGGGGATGCCCCTGAAGGCATCCCCTCTTTCTTCAACAAATATCGGTATGTTTTCGGATTCGTTTCGTTCATGCGATATGTGCAATCTTGGAGCGTCTTTTGCATTTAGTTTTCATTTTTCTTTTATGCACCATGCTGGTATGAGATAGTCCTTGGTTGATTTATAGAATTCTCTATCCACTTCACTTATATCTTTTGAGTATGGCTTTATAGAATGCTTCACGTGCTTTACTTAGATCATTTGAAGTTTGGATTGCCTGTTTCTCTTTACATAGAAAACCACCATTTGTAGAATGCTCTTTTGCTTCACTTAGATTTGTTAGAGCGGGGGCATATCTTTTGTAGAAATAATTAAACTCTCTTGCTTCACTTATTCTATTTAGAGAGATGACAGGAACTAGTCATTCACATGGTTAGTCATAAAATCCTACATAAAACTTGTAGATCACTGAGTATGATACGTTTGATTCCTTGCAATAGTTTTGCGATATAAAGATGGTGATATTGGAGTCATGCTAGTGGGTAGTTGTGTGTCGGAGTAATGGGCCATGGGTAGGCCAACCCGAGGCCCATGACCTTTCAAGACATCAGGGCAGGCTGCGCCCCTCAAAGACCACAGGGCGAAGAGCTGCCTCCTGGGGAGTCTACGGCAAGACGGCCGACTGCCCGCTCACGGCCGAGTCCCAGGGACAACTTCTAGAGAAGCCGGCTTTGGGGAGTCGGCCGGCGACTCCAACAAACCGTGACCTCATCAAGGGGGACGGGGCAGGGGCGTGGCTACAATGAATCCCACTCCCCGCCCCTTACCAAGGGCAGGCATGGCTACAGCGTGCCGTACTTGGGAAGATCTCCCCGCGGCGTGGCACTGTTGCCCAGCTGGCCCTGACATCAGCACCACTGTACCTAGTCCTGCGCCCACGACGGCCTGTCTGTACCTCCTGGAGGGAGCAGGGCCCACCGGCCTGCGAGACCTCGGGAGACGGCGGGAGCACCGCCAGTCGGACCCAATGGGAGTCGGCCCGGGGGAGTCGGCCGAGCCCTCCCCCGGGCCCATGCACCATTAATCAATAAGAGATGGGGAGTGGCCACAGTGATCGCCCGCCAGTCGGCGGGGCTGTTGCCACGACCCCATGACCAAGCTTGCATCATTGGGAGCACGGCTACAGTCATCAGCAGCCGGCAAGACCCGCCCGCGGCGGACGCGGCCTATCGGCTCCGTACCAGACCAGTCGGCGGGGCCCACCAGTCTGCGGGCCCCAGCAATCGGCGGAGAAGTCGGAGGTCAGAGACACTGACGGCTGGGCCCGCGCCCAGTCACATTATCATTGTACCCCTAGGGGGTAGGCCTATATAAACCCCCAGGGCACCCATGCAAAGGGTTGAATCCTAGTAGTTCTATACCTCACCAGATAGAGGGAGAGAGCTAGCCTTGCCCTCTCCTACCACCATACACAGCTCAAGGAGCAACCGTGTAAACACTTGACCATAGTGATCATGCGGAGACCCCGCAGAGCAGCAGTAGGGGTATTATCTCCCCGGAGAGCCCCAAAGCTGGGTAAGATCCGCCGACGTGCATGTCTTCGCCTCATCCCGTTTCCAGGCACCGGCGACGTTCTACTCGCCCCCACCATGATAAGCCATCCGTTGGCATATGTCGCACCAAACCCCCGACATTTGGCGCCCACCATGGGGCATGGTGCACCGCCGTCTGGAGATCTGTTCTGGACGGGAACCCTTTTCCTCCCTGGCGAGCGCAGCCAGCCAGGCACGCCAGACGAAGTTTGCGTCGATGCGCTGCGCGGCGTGGAGATCGCTTGCGCAGCCAGCTCCTTGGCTGAACTTGTCGGCGAGGTCCGCCTCTCCGACGAACCTGCGTCTGACGCAGGCGTAGGCGGCCCCGAAAACCTCCTCGCGGGCCTCCTCGATCAACTCCACGTTTCCGGTGAGTTTGCCGTAGACTTGGAGTCCGTTGGCTCCACCAACCCGATGCTGGTCGACTCCGACACCGTGTCGGTCGACGCTTTCCCCTCCAACATGGTGGTCTACGACGAACCTCTCCCCCACGCAGAGAGAGATGGGAGCACCATCACTGAGGTGCTGGTCATCAGTCATGACGAGTTCCCTGGTGGAAGGGCGCACGACTCACTCGGCGCGGCGCTGCAAGACCTAGCTGCGCCGATTCTAGAAGATGCTGACGCAGAGACGTTAGAAGCGCGCCGCCTTCAGCTTGTTGAAGGCGCGAAGAACCTAGCCAGCATGAGGCGCTTGTCAGAAGCTTACCAGTGGGAGATGGATCACGCTGTTGGCGGCTCGCCGGCTCCGGCAGGGCCCAGCCGCCTTGGTGCGGTTCAGCAGCGCGGCATAGCCATCGCCAGCCTGTTTGGGGCTAGCCGCCCCATGTATGCCACGCCAGCGGAGAACATCCGAGCCGCCCAGGCAGCGGCAGATGAGCTGGACAATTTTGAGGGCGAAGAGCTCCGCCTCATGATGGAGCGAGTCCAGCGGCTCCTCGACGCGGCCGCCGCGCAGAACGAGGCCGGCTGCCACACGGAGGCGCCGCAGCAGCCAAACGACGACCCGCATCGAGATCAAGGCGCGACGTCTCGGACGCCGACTGGCGGTGCTCGAGGAAGAAAGGACAAGGAGCCGGCTGTGAGCCACAGTCGGACTCAGATTACCATAGAGCGCGACCGAGACGGCCGCCCAAGAGCAGTGGAACGACGTGACGACTGTCCGCCTCCCCCTCCCCGCAAGGAGAGGCGAGTCTCCCCGCCGCCTGTTGACCATCCGACTCTCGGAGACCGCCTTGGCCACCGAGAGGGAGTTGGGGAGAATGACGCCCGCCACCGAATCGACTGACTAAACCGGTCCCTGGCGTTGGAAGAAGAAGACGAGCTGGGTCCGCCTTGTTTCGGGCCCCGCATTCAGGACGAGCCCTTTGCCAGAGGGTTCACGCTCCCAAGAGACACGCCCAAGTATACCGGCTCCGTGAAGCCGGAAGACTGGCTAGTCGACTACTCCACGGATGTCAGCATAGCAAATGGCAACAAGCATGTCGCCGTAAAGTACGTTCCCCTCATGCTCCAGGGCACGGCCCAGACATGGCTGAACAGCTTGAAGCCCCGCAGCATCAACAGCTGGGTCGACTTCACCGAAGCATTCGTCCGCAACTTCACCAGCACGTACAAGCGTCCTCCCAAGCCTCGTCAGCTCTCCTTGTGCGTGCAAGGTCCTGACGAGTCGACTCGCGACTACCTCACGCGTTGGGCCGAGCTCCGGAACTCCTGCGAGGGCGTGCACGAGGTGCAGGCCATCGAGTACTTCATAGCCGGGTGCCGAGAAGGCACCCTCTTCAAGCACAAGCTCCTTTGCGACGAGCCAGAACCCCTCGACGAGCTGCTGATCATAGCGGACAAGTACGCTACGGCCGACTCCTCCATGAAGACGGAAATTCAAATCAGCACGACTGGCAAAGTAGCTCCTCAGGCTCCAAGAACTCCGGCAGCAGACGCCGGCCGGCGACAACAGCAGGGCGACCACAAGCACAAGGCTCCGCAGCCGGCTTCTAGCAGTCGGCAGGTCGCGACCGTCGAAGCCCAGCAGCCAGAAGAGCAGCCTCCGCCCAAGCGACAGAAAGGCGGCAAGCCGAACTGGTTGCCGGCCTTCTCCTACGAGCAGACCTTGGATGGACCTTGCAAGTTCCACAGCGGCGCGAAGCCATCGAATCACACCACCCGGAAGTGCCACTGGCTCAACAGGATCGCCAAGGGAGACGGCCTCCTGCCACCCCCGCCTGCTGGGCAGCCGCCTCCGCCTCCGCCCCAGCAGCCGGCAGTCAGGCCAGTCGGCGCAGTAAAAGACGAGTACCCTGAAGATCACGGAGCCTACGTAGTGTTCACTAGTGTGGCTGACGATCAACGCAGCAGGCGGCTGCAGTGACAAGAGGTGAACGCCGTAGCCTCAGAGACGCCAGAGTCCATGCACTGGTCAGAGAGGCCCATCAGCTGGAGCAGGGCTGACCACCCAGAAGTGATGCCGATTCCGGGTTCCTACGCCTTGGTCCTGGACGCCACCTTTGCCACGGACAAACGGGCCGTGCATTTTTCGCGAGTTCTGATAGACGGGGGCAGCAACATCAACATCCTGTACAAGGACACCATGGAGAAGTTAGGAATCAAGTAGAGACAGCTTCAGAACAGCCGGACTGTGTTCCATGGCATTGTTCCTGGGCTTTCCTGTTCACCAATCGGCAAGATCCTGATTGACGTCCTCTTTGGGGACAAAGATCACTTCCGAAGAGAGTCTATTTGGTTCAAGGTGGTGGACCTTGAGAGCCCATACCACGCGCTACTTGGCCGGCCCGCCTTGGCCAAGTTCATGGCGGTCCCCCACTACGCCTACCTCAAGATGAAGATGCCCAGTTCCAGGGGAATTCTGACTGTGGCCGGCGACTACCAGAAGTCATCCGCTTGCGCGGCCGAAAGCAGTCGGCTGGCCGAGTCCCTGGTGATTGCGGCCGAGAAGCGACTCCTTGAGCGAGCTGTGGCGATGGCCGGCAAGCAGCCGGAGATATCGCCCGACCCGAAGGAGTTGGAAGTCGAAGGTTCGTTCAAGCCGGCCAAAGAGACAAAGAAGATACCCTTGGATCCAGAACACCCAGAGAGGTACGCCGTCGTAGGTGCAAACCTCGAGAGCAAATAGGAAGGCGAGCTCGTCGAGTTCCTCCATGAGAATCGGGACATCTTCGCATGGTCTCCCAAAGACATGCCAGGTGTGCCGATGGAATTCGCCGAGCACAAGTTACACGTCTGATCTGATGCAAAGCCGGTCAGGCAGCCCCTGCGCCGCTTATCAGAAGAGAAGAGAAGAGTTGTCGGAGAAGAGATAGCCCGACTCCTAGCAGCCGGATTCATTATGGAAGTTTTCTTCCCGGAGTGGCTGGCAAATCCGGTCCTGGTGCTAAAGAAGAACAAGCAATGGCGAATGTGTATTGACTACACGAGCCTCAACAAGGCCTGCCCCAAGGACCCGTTTGCTCTGCCGAGAATTGATCAGGTGATAGACTCCACAGCCGGATGTGAGCTGTTGAGTTTCTTGGATGCGTACTCAGTATATCACCAGATCAAGCTGAACCCGACCGACAAATTGATGACCGCCTTCATCACGCCGTTTGGAGCATTCTGCTACCTCACCATGACGTTCGGCTTGAGGAATGCCGGCGCCACCTTTCAGCGTTGCATGCAGAAGTGCCTCCTCAAGCAGCTCGGTAGGAACGCCCACGTTTACATGGACGACGTGGTGGTGAAGACGGAAAAGCGAGGAACATTGCTGGAAGACCTCAAGGAGACCTTTGAGAACCTGCACCGATTCCAGATCAAGCTCAACCCTGAGAAGTGCGTCTTCGGAGTACCAGCCGGCCAGCTCCTTGGCTTCCTGGTCTCTGAACGCGGCATAGAATGCAACCCTGTAAAGATCAAGGCCATTGAGAGAATGGAGGTACCTAGCCGACTGCTGGATGTGCAGAAGTTCATCAGCTGCTTGGCGTCCATCAGCCGATTCATCAGTCGGCTGGGCGAGAAAGCTCTCCCCTTATACCAACTCATGAAGAAGACCACTTTGTCGAGTGGAACCATAAGGCGGACGAAGCTTTCCACCAGCTGAAGAAGATGCTGACTACTCCACCCGTCCTGGTGGCTCCGACTCCCAAGGAACCTATGCTCCTGTACATTGTCGCCACCAGCCAAGTAGTCAGCACAGTCATTGTGGTAGAGCGCAAGGAGGAAGGCAAGGCGCTACCTGTCCAGAGACCAGTATATTACCTGAGCGAGGTACTGTCGACCTCCAAGAAGAATTACCCTCACTACCAAAAGATGTGCTATGGCGTGCACTTTGCTGCCAAGAAATTGAAGCCTTACTTTCAAGAACATCCAATCACGGTGGTCTGCACGGCTCCACTTGCCGAGATCATCGGTAGCCGAGATGCCTCTGGTCGAGTGGCCAAGTGGGCCATAGAGCTGGCTCCTTACACCATCTACTACCAGCCCCGCACCGCTATCAAGTCACAAGCACTGGCCGACTTCCTCGTCGACTGGGCCGAGACCCAGTACCTGCCTCCAGCACCTGACTCCACCCATTGGCGGATGCACTTCGACGGCTCCAAGATGCACACCGGCTTGGGAGCCGGCGTCGTCCTCACCTCTCCCAAAGGCGACAAGCTCAAATATGCACTGCAAATCCACTTCGCCGCCTCCAACAACGTGGCCGAGTACGAGGCGCTCATTCACGGGCTCCGGCTTGCCAAAGAACTTGGCATCCGCCGGATCTTGTGTTACGGCGACTCGGACTTAGTGGTCCAGCAGTCGTCTGGCGACTGGGACGCAAAAGATGCAAACATGGCGAGCTACCGTTTCCTCGTGCAGCAGCTCAGCGGGTATTTCGAGGGGTGCGAGTTCCTCCACGTACCAAGAAACGACAACGACCAAGGCACGAATCGGCTCTACCCGCCAAGCAATACCATCTGGCGTGGCCCTTCAACGCCTCTTCAAGCCGTCTGTCAAGCCTTCACCAGAATCAGACTCCATCTTTGTGCCGGCTCCTCCCGAAGACGGCGGACCTGACTCCAGAGTTCCGGCAGTCAAAACGGGGACTTTGGCGGGCGACTCCAAAGCCGCCACGGTCAAGCCCGGCCCGGGGACTGCGGTGACGGACTTGAAGATTCCAGAACTCGGCCCAAGGACCGAGCTAGTCGGCCTAGGGACTTCATCAACCCATCAAGCGACTGTTGACTCCAGCCCGTCGCCTCCCAGCCCGGCCACCCTCGTCCAAGTCGTAGTTCTCATAGTCGAAGAAATAGCAGCACCCTCATGGGCCCAGCCCATCCTCAAATTTCTGGTGAACAAAGAGCTACCAACTGATGAGACCTCAGCTCGGCAAGTACAACGCCGGGAAGCGGCCTATACCATAATCAACAGAGAGCTGGTCAGGCGCAGCGTCACTGGTGTCTACCAGTGCTGCGTAGAGCCAGAGCAAGGCCAGGCAATCCTCAAAGACATCCATCAAGGCGAATGTGGCCACCATGCGGCTTCAAGAGCACTCGTCGCCAAAGCTTTTCGGCACAGTTTATTTTGGCCGACTGCCTTGGAAGAGGCCAAGGAGTTGGTCCAAAAATGCAAAGGGTGCCAGAAGTTCAGCTCCAAGCCGCACCAGCCGGCTTCCGCGCTCAAGACCATCCCCATTGCTTGGCCCTTCGCAGTTTGGGGTCTAGACATGGTGGGACCATTCAAAACAGCACGAGGCGGTCTAACTCACCTACTTGTCGCAGTGGACAAGTTCACCAAGTGGGTGGAAGTGAAGCCAATCAAGAAACTGAATGGTCCGACTGCCGTGACCTTCATCACCGATATCACAATTCGGTACGGCATACCACACAGCATCATCACCGACAACGGCACAAATTTTGCCAAAGGCGCCTTGGCCCGATTCTGCGCAACACAGGGCATCCTACTGGACCTAGCATCCGTTGCCCACCCGCAGTCAAACAGCCAAGTGGAGCGAGCAAACGGCCTCATCCTGTCCAGCATCAAGCCTCGGTTGATCGAGCCTCTGGAGCGCTCGGCTGGCTGCTGGCTCGACGAGCTGCCAGCCGTCCTCTAGAGTCTGCGCATGACTCCAAACAAGTCAACCGGCTTCACGCCCTTCTTCCTCATCTACGGTGCCGAGGCAGTCATCCCAACGGACATAGAGTTCGACTCCCCACGAGTCACCATGTACACTGAGGAGGAAGCAGAAGAAGCACGACAAGACGGCGTCGATTTGCTGGAAGAGGGCCGGCTGTTGGCACTCAGCCGGTCCAGCATCTACCAGCAGAGCCTGCGCCGATACCACAACAGGAAGGTTAGGCCAAGATCTTTCCAAGAAGGTGACCTTGTACTCCGGCTGATCCAGCGAACAGCCGGCCAGCACAAGCTGTCGCCGCCTTGGGAAGGCCCCTTCATCACCAGCAAAGTACTAGGCAATGACTCCTACTACCTGATCAACGCTCAGAAGCCCCGAGCACGCAAGAGGGACGACTCCAGCAAGGAGACTGAGCGGCCATGGAACGCAAATCTTCTCCGAAGATTTTACAGTTGATGCAGTATGTACCATGCTACCTTTTGTATTAAAAATACCAAGACTTCGGGCCCCCCGAGACGAGCTCGGGGACTGCCCTCTTTTGTCTGTATGATAAAAATTATGCCTACAAGTATGTTACTCTTTGTCATGCCGCTTGGCACCGGGCTCGACAAGTCGGCCCGTGGACTTGCCGCCTTGCACTATGAAATGCTTCCTGCAGTCGGACAAGTAGTGTGTAAACGCCTAAGCCGTCTCCTGCCAGAAGCCGCAGCTCGCAGAGCGACTATACGGTGGGCAGCAGTAAGGTAGAATGGGCATTCGCATGAAAAATGGCTAAGGACCCAAAGCATAAAACATAGCTCAAGACGGCTTCCAAGCCCTTCTCGCAAACTGACTCTCGAACAGTCGGATTGTCGTTTTCTATCCAACTTGCTCAAACAATCTTGAAATCGGCTAAGTACTTGATTTCCCAAAGTAGCCTAGCACTTGATCCAGCAACAGTCTGCAGAGCAGCTGTTCGATTGGCAAGACAGGCAACTAGGAGAAAGCGGCAAAGGAAAATAGCCAAAAAGAACAATGAGCAAGAAAAGATAGACATATATATATAACATAGGCCCTTGGCCGAATTGTCAAGTAGAGGTTCAAAATACACCCTATGGGTGGAATTGTGTGAATTAACAAGTTCCTCAAAAGACTACTGAAGCAGATAAAGCAAAAGACTCTGCGGCAGCTTACGAGGCAGCAGACGGAGTCGGGGGTCGGAGGAGGCGCCAGCATCAGTCGTCGGGGCGGTCGGCCGGCTAGTCTCGGCTTGATCGCCTCCGGCAGCAGTCGGATCGGTCGCACGCGGCTCGTTGCTGGAGGCGCGGTCGGGCTGAGGGTGGCCGTCTGCTCCGTCTTCTGGTGCCTCCGCCTCGCCCTCACCCTCCGCCTCGTCCTCCTCCTCGACGCTGGAGCCGATCACCTCCGCCGAGTCTTCGCCGTAGTCTGGGTTCATCCCAAACCACTCCGGCGGGACCTCCTCGCCGTCTTCAGACCGCTCGGGGACGAAGATGCTCGTGTCAGTGTACTCGGCGATCACCGCAGCATGCTTGACGAGGGCGTCTTCCGCAGCCGCCAGCTCCGACTGGGCCTCCGACCGAAGCGTGGCCAACCGGTCTAGATCCAGCCCCGGGTACCACGCCTTGACGAACTCCAAGGCCCGGCGCGCTCTAGCCCGGGCCGAAGAGCCCTTCCAGGCCTCGAGGCGACCAGCCGCGACCTCCAACCAGTTGGCCGTCAGGCTGGGGGTGCGCGGAGCCTGCATATCCGGCCAAAGGGCGGAGATCACCTGGGCGCCGACGCGCTGAAGCCGGCGCAGCATCCGGTGAGCCGGCCCGAGGCGAGCCTCGATACTCAAGATGTGCTCATCAAGAGTTCAGGGGGCATCGGCGGCGATTTCTGCGCCCTCCGCCCTCTGACTTGCACGATCGGCCTCGATGGCTTGGATAGCGGCCTGAGACTGGCCAGGGAAGAAGTCTGCAAAAGACACGAAGAAACAAAAAAGCGAGTCAAAACCAGGAGTCGGCACGACCTTGGTCGGCGGCTCAAAGAAAGAAAACAAAGAGACTCACCATCAACGATGTCTTCGATCTCGTGGAAGCCGGAGGATAGCATCGCCTCCTTCTCAGACCAGGATGAGCGCTCGCTCGCGAACTCGGCCAGGAGGGCGGCCTCCGTCTCCTCCGCCTCCCTCTGCGACTTCGCGAGCAGCCCCTTCTGCTCTGCCAACTAAGCGGTCAGCAGATCGCGCTCCGCGGCGAGCTTGCTGCACTCCTCCCCTTTGGCGAGCAGGGCGGAGTTGGCTTCGCTCAGCTGCTGTTGAAGAGCAGTGTTGGCCCCTGAAGGAAAGAAAGAAGGACAGCCGTCGTCAATAAAGTAGGTCGCCGGGGAGATTCGGCCCGACTGCTCAGCAGTCGGCCCGAATCTCGGGGACTACAGCCCGTGGGTGCGCTAGCGCGCCCCCGCAGAGAAGAGAAAAAGGAGGAGGACTTACTCCGGCTTTCCACCAAGTCAGCGGTCCGCTTGCCCAACTCTTCAACATTACGGTTGAAGGTGGTGACGCGGAGGTTGTGGTAGTCCTGCAAACAAGCGTTTTAGACAAAGTTAGTACCCAGAAGTTCATCAAATTGGAGTTCCGGGACGCCTGCTCAGCAGCCGACCCGAAACTCGGGGACTACACCCAATGGGTGCACTGGTGCGCCCCCACAGAGAGAAATAAGAAAAAACAAAGACCCAAAGAAAAGACATACCCGGACGGCCGCCCGCGACGCCAGGAACGCCTTGGTGCAGCTCTGGAGGGCATCGCCCTCAGCGCGGAGCTTCGCCTGGACGTCCAGGAGCGCCCGGTTCAGCGGCCCTGTGCCGCCTCCCCGCACCCACCCAACAGGTGCGGCGCTCGTCGCCTCAGCGTCTGGAGCCGTCGAGCTGGCGGTGCTGGCTTCCAGGGGCGGGGGCCGAAGTTGCCTTCTCCAGACGACGGCGCGCTGGCGAGCCGACCTGGAGGAGTAGCCTCGCCATGGCCTCTTCTTCGGTCGACGGCACCGGAGGGTCCGCTGGCTGCTCGCCTTGCACGCCTTCAGACGGCGGCGGAGGCGGCGGCGGGACGTTCGCGCCCAGAGTAGAGGACTCGCCGCCTTCCCTCTCCTCGACGAGGTTCTCCCCGCTGGCTCCTCCAGTCTGCCCCGTGAACTCCGGTGGCGGCGGCGCAGAGTTCAGCGGGGTAACAAGCAAGGCCGCCTGGCGGCGTGCGGCTTCGGCCTCCGCTAGTTTTTTCTTGGCAGAGGCCTCCGCCCTATCGGCCTCCGCCTTCTCCAGGAGGAGGGCTTCTTCTTCATTGCGCTTCTCCTGCGCGTTCCGCTCCGTTGCCTCCCGGAGGTCGGCGGCGGGGTCTATCCGCCGAGTGGTGGCGGGCGTCTCCGCGGACCCCATGACGGAGGCGGCGGTGACCCGCTCAAGAGAGAGGGGGGCCCTGAAGAAAGAAGGGCAAGCAGTGACTCAGACAAAGCATGAAGAAAGAACGAACTTTGAAGACAGAATACTTACGCAGAGACCAACGGCGGCTTCTTCACTTCCTTACGGAAGCGGATGGCCTTCGCGGCTGCCTCGTCCCGCCGGGTCGCCGCAGCCGAGCCCTTGGGCTTCTTCGGCCGGCTGCCGAACAAAGTCGGCGCAGCCTGGCACTTCTTCCCGCCGCCTGGAGTGCCCGACGCGGCAGAAGAGCCCGCTGGCTGGCTGGCTCCTAGCCGATGGCGAGGGGCGACTCCTTCCTCGACGTCGTCTTCAGGCCAGTCGGCAAAGGTGGCCGAGGGCCTGAAGTCACCTGTCGCCCCTCCTCCTCCTTCGGCGTCATCTTCCAGAGCCGCCGCCCCCAGATCGGGGTCGTCGACGTCGCTCTCCGCCCGGTCGGTGGCGAACTCAAGGGCCGGCCCCGAGGTGCCGGCTGGTGGGTGAAGAAGGGGATTCTAACCAAAAAGCAGACTGATTAGAACAAGACTCGGCAAGAAGAAGACAATCTGAAGAAAAGAAAGGTGACTCACCACGGTCGGGGGGTTGGCGCGGGAGTATGGCTCCTTGCCGAATTGCCAGTCCTCCGGGAGCCTGCTGTCCGAGAGGTAGTTCACCATCAGGGCCACCTCTTCGTGAGGCATGTCCTTGGTGCACATCCGACTCGGGTCGCGGCCCCCGCTCATCTGGCATATCAGGTGAGGGCAGCCTTGGAGTGGGTGAACTCGGCGCGAGACGAAGGCGGCCAGCAGGTCCGGGCCAGTCAGACCCTCCGACTGCGTCAGCACTCGGAGTCGCGTGATGGCGCCGGATCCCGCAGGCGTCAGCGACCTGGCCCGGTACGACTAGTTGGGCAGTCTGCCAGCTGACGGGCCGGATTCGAAAGCCGGCAGATTAACCCAGTCGCCCCGCGTGGCGACGTTCCTGACGTAGAAGTAGGACCGCTGCCACATCTTCACCGACTTCAGCAGCGCGATGGAGGGGAAGTGGTTGTCGGCTCCTGTCCTTCGCACGGCGATGAAGGCGCCACACTGAGCTGGCACGCCCGTGGCCTGGGTGCCGAGCTTGGAGAAGAAGAACTCCCCCCAGAGCTCGAGGGTGGGCAGGACTCCCAGGAAGCCCTCGCACAAAGCCACGAAGGCGGACAGCAGCACCACTGTGTTGGGGGTGAGGTGGTGTGGCTGGAGTCCATAAAACTCCATGAACGACCGGAAGAAGCTGCTCGCCGGCAGCCCCAGCCTGCGTAGGCAGTGCGAGCGGAAGATGACCCACTCGCCCTCCCGCGGGGCGGGGGAAATCTCCCCCTCCGGCGCAAGGCGCACCTGCACGCAATCCTCGACGGGAAGACGATGGGTCTGGCAGAGGAACTCGATATGGTCTTCGTGGACCTCAGAGCCGTCCCAAGTGCCAGAGCACACCGGGGGAGGCGCGGCAGCAGAGGAAGAGCTCATCGTCGCGAGCGGTCACCACAGCGTGCGCCGGAGCTTGGGCGTGCGGCGGAGCGAGCGAGAGAGAGAAGAAAGAGGAAGAAGGAGAGCGAAAGAGCTGCGAGGAGGAAGAAAGCAAGGGGCAGTAGGAAGGAGGGGCGCGCGTGCTCCCCTCTTCCCCCTACTTGTAGCCCTCGGGGCTGCGAAGCCGAGGGGGCGGGCGTGGGGATTTACTGCGCCCACAACCCCACGCCACCCACGATCCCTGCAAAGTTACTGCGCAGTAACTCCACAGGAATCCTAACCGTCCACCGGGGCCACAGCGGATCCGCTCGGGCACCGGGGCCACAGTGGATCCGCTCGGGCACCGAGGCGCGGTAGTGGCGGGCCCCGCCTACGGGCCTGTCCTGTCGCGCGCGTGGGCTGGCAGGACGGCCTGGCCACGTGCCCTTGTGTGACAGGCCCGGAACGGGCGGCTTTCTCTGGAAGCCTAGCTAGCCCGCCACTTGAACTCCCGTCGCGACGTTCGAACAACTGAACAAATCGGAATTAAGTGAGTCCGAGTTGGGCAAGTCCGACTCCTTCTAGTCAGCCCGGCGGAAGTCAATCAAGATCATGTGTTGCACACGGAAAGGGAAACTGCTGAGGCTTCTCGGCCGATTGTCCGCGGCGCCTCACCAGCTTCGGGGACTACTGTCGGAGTAATGGGCCACGGGTAGGCCAACCCGAGGCCCACGACCTTTCAAGACATCGGGGCAGGCTGCGCCCCTCAAAGACCACAGGGCGAAGAGCCGCCTCCTGGGGAGTCTACGGCAAGACGGCCGACTGCCCGCTCATGGCCGAGTCCCAGGGACGACTTCCAGAGAAGCCGGCTTTGGGGAGTCGGCCGGCGACTCCAACAAACCGTGACCTCATCAAGGGGGACGGGGCAGGGGCGTGGCTACAATGAAGCCCACTCCCCGCCCCTTACCAAGGGCAGGCATGGCTACAGCGCGCCGTACTTGGGAAGATCTCCCCGCGGCGTGGCACTGTTGCCCAGCCGGCCCTCACATCAGCACCACTGTACCTAGTCCTGCGCCCACGACGGCCTGTCTGTACGGCCTGGAGGCAGCAGGGCCCACCGGCCAGTGAGACCTCGGGAGACGGCGGGAGCACCGCCAGTCGGACCCAACGGGAGTCGGCCCGGGGGAGTCGGCCGAGCCCTCCCCCGGGCCCATGCGCCATTAATCAAGAAGAGATGGGGAGTGGCCACAGTGATCGCCCGCCAGGAGGCGGGGCTGTTGCCACGACCCCATGACCAAGCTTGCATCACCGGGAGCACGGCTACAGTAATCAGCAGCCGGCAAGACCCGCCCGCGGCGGACGCGGCCTATCGGCTCCGTACCAGACCAGTCGGCAGGGCCCACCAGTCAGCGGGCCCCAGCAGTCGGCGGAGAAGTCGGAGGTCAGAGACACTGACGGCTGGGCCCGCGCCCAGTCACATTACCATTGTACCCCTGGGGGGTAGGCCTATATAAACCCCCAGGGCACCCATGCAAAGGGTTGAATCCTAGTAGTTCTATACCTCACCAGATAGAGGGAGAGAGCTAGCCTTGCCCTCTCCTACCACCATACACAGCTCAAGGAGCAACCGTGTAAACACTTGACCATAGTGATCATGCGGAGACCCCGCAGAGCAGCAGTAGGGGTATTATCTCCCCGGAGAGCCCCGAAGCTGGGTAAGATCCGCCGGCGTGCATATCTTTGCCTCATCCCGTTTCCAGGCACCGGCGACGTTCTACTCGCCCCCACCATGATAAGCCATCCGTTGGCATATGTCGCACCAAACCCCCGACATTGTGGATTGTAGAAATACTTGTGTTGAGGTTTGTGATTCCCATAGCATGCACGTATGGTGAACCGTTATGTAACAAAGTCAGAGCATGATTTATTTATTGATTGTCTTCCTTATGAGTGGCGGTCGGGGATGAGCGATGGTCTTTTCCTACCAATACATCCCCCTAGGAGCGTGTGCGTAGTACTTTGTTTCGATGACTAATAGACTTTTGCAATAAGTATGTGAGTTTTTTATGACTAATGTTGACTCCATGGATTATATGCACTCTCACCCTTCCACCATTGCTAGCCTCTATAGTATCGCGCAACTTTCGCCGGTACCTTAAACCCACCATATATCTTCCTCAAAACAGCCACCATACCTACCTATCATGGCATTTCCATAGCCATTCCGAGATATATTGCCATGCAACTTCCATCATCATCATATACATGACTTGAGCATTCATTGTCATATTGCTTTGCATGATCGTAAGATAGCTAGCATGATGTTTTCATGGCTTGTCCGTTTTTTGATGTCATTGCTACGCTAGATCATTGCACATCCTGGTACACCACCGGAGGCCTCCATATAGAGTCATACTTTGTCCTAGACATTGAGTTGTAATATTGAGTTGTAAGTAACTAAAAGTGTGAAGATCATCATTATTAGAGCATTGCCCCAGTGAGGAAAGGATGATGGAGACTATGATTCCCCCATAAGTCAGGATGAGACTCCGGACTTTACAAAAAAATAAAAGAGGCCAAAGAAGCCCAAATAAAAAAAGAGGCCAAAGAAGCCCACCAAAAAATAATAAAAAAAAACAAAAAATGAGAGAAAAAGAGAGAAGGGGCAGTGCTACTATCCTTTTTCCACACTTGTGCTTCAAAGTAGCACCATGTTCTTCATATAGAGAGTCTCTTGAGTTATCAATTTCATATACTAGTGGGAATTTTCATTATAGAAGTTGGCTTGTATATTCTGATGACGGGCTTCCTCAAATGCCTGAGGTCTTCATGAGCAAGCAAGTTGGATGCACACCCACTTAGTTTCAGTTGGAGCTTTCATACACTTATAGCTGTAGTGCATCCGTTGCATGGCAATCCCTACTCACTCACATTGATATCTATTGATGGGCATCTCCATAGCCCGTTGATACGCCTAGTCGATGTGAGACTATCTTCTCCTTTTTTTCTTCTGCACCACCATTCTATTCCACCTATAGTGCTATGTCCATGGCTCACGCTCATGTATTGCGTGAAAGTTGAAAAAGGTTTGAGAACATCAAAAATATGAAACAATTGCTTGGCTTGTCATCGGGGTTGTGCATGATTTGAATATTTTGTGTGGTGAAAATGGAGCATAGCCAGACTATATGATTTTGTAGGGATAACTTTCTTTGGCCATGTTATTTTCAAAAGACATGATTGCTTTATTAGTAGGCTTGAAGTATTATTGTTTTTATGTCAAATGATAGAGTATTGCTTTGAATCACTCGTATCTTAATATTCATGACATGATTAGATATGTGATCAAGATTATGCTAGGTAGCATTCCACATCAAAAATTATCTTTTTTATCATTTACCTACTCGAGGACGAGCAGGAATTAAGCTTGGGGATGCTGATACGTCTCCGTCGTATCTATAATTTTTTATTGTTCCATGCCAATATTCTACAACTTTCATATACTTTTGTCAACTTTTTATACTATTTTTGGGACTAACATATTGATCCAGTGCCCAGTGCCACTTCCTGTTTGTTGCATGCTTTTTGTTTCGTGAAATATCCATATCAAACGGAGTCCAAACGGAATAAAAACTGACGGAGATTTTTTTGGAATATAATTGATTTTTGGGAAGAAAAATCCACGTGAGACGATGCTAGAGGGGCCCACGAGGCAGGGGCGCGCCCCTGACCCCCGTGGCCACGCTGTAAGGCGGTCGATGTCCTTCTTTCTCCGCAAGAAAGCTAATTTCCGGATAGAGATCGTGTCAAAATTTCAGCCCAATCGGAGTTACGGATCTCCGGGAATATAAGAAACGGTGAAAGGGTAGAATCTGAGAACGCAGAAACAGAGAGAAACAGAGAGACATGTCCAATCTCGGAGGGACTCTCGCCCCTCCCGTGCCATGGAGGCCATTGACCATAGGGGAAACCCTTCTCCCATCGAGGGAGGAGGTCAAGGAAGAAGAAGAAGAAGGAGGGGGGCTCTCCCCCCTCGCTTCCGGTGGCACCGGAATGCCACCGGGGGCCATCATCATCACCGTGATCTACACCAACTCCTCCGCCATCTTCACCAACATCTCCATCACCTTCCCCCCCCTCTATCTGCAGCGGTCCACTCTCCCGCAACCCGATGTACCCTCTACTTGAACATGGTGCTTTATGCTTCATATTATTATCCAATGATGTGTTGCCATCCTATGATGTCTGAGTAGATTTTCATTGTCCTATCGGTGGTTGATGAATTGCTATGATTGATTTAATTTGCTTGTGGTCATGTTGCTGTCCTTTGGTGCCCATCATATGATTGCGCGCGTGGATCACACCCTAGGGTTAGTTGTATGTTGATAGGACTATGTATTGGAGGGCAAAAGTGACAGAAGCTTCAACCTAGCATAGAAATTGATGCATGTGGGATTGAAGGGGGACCAATATATCTTAATGTTATGGTTGGGTTTTACCTTAATGAACGTTAGTAGTTGCGGATTCTTGCTAATAGTTCCAATCATAAGTGCATAGAATTCCAAGTCAGGGATGACATGCTAGCAGTGGCCTCTCCCACATAATACTTGCTATCGGTCTAGTAAAGTAGTCAATTGCTTAGGGGCAGTTTCACAACTCCTACCACCACTTTTCCACACTCGCTATATTTACTTTGTTGCTTCTTTACTTACAATAACCCCTACTTTTTATTTATGTACTCTTTATTATCTTGCAAAGCTATCCAACAACACCTACAAAGTACTTCTAGTTTCATACTTGTTCTAGGTAAAGCGAACATCAGGCGTGCGTAGAGTTGTATCAGTGGTCGATAGAACTTGAGGGAATATTTGTTCTGCCTTTAGCTCCTCGTTGGGTTCGATACTCTTACTTATCGAAAACTGTTGCGATCCATATACTTGTGGGTCATCAAGACCTTTTTCTAGCGCCGTTGCCGGGGAGCAATAGCGTGGGGTGAATATTCTTGTGTGTGCTTGTTTGCTTTATCACTAATTAATTTTTATTGTCTTTCCTTAGTTGTTCTCTATCTTTAGTTATGGATATGGAACACGAAATACCAAAAAAAATTAGGTGTACTTGCTACTCATGGAGATGTGGAACCTCCTAAAATCCTCGATGCTGGTTATGTGAAAAATATTATGTACTACTTTAATAATCCTGAGAAAACCCCATTCAATTATGTAATGGGAGTAACGTTGGATCAACGTGAATACTTTAGGGATTACCGCTTGACACAAAAAGGGAAACTATTATGGGAGCAAATTCATATATTGAATTGGTATGTTAGGCAACTATGCTTGAGATATGATTATACTTGTTGCTCTAAGGTGAAGGCTCCACACCTTCCATTTTCATGTGAATTTAATGATAATGAAACCTTAGCTTCTTATGCTAATGGTATACATGATTACTATGATGTGGAACAAATAGAAGAATTTGTTGCTTTTAAGGGTGCTTATGGAATTGAATCTTTGTTTGAAAAGCATGAAGCTTATGATGATGATGTTTATAGGCCTGAAAATTTAGCTATCTTAAAATATTGCTATGATAATTATGAATATAATTCCTATATTAATGCGCTTATTGAGAAAGTCTCCGCTGTCCAAGAAGAGACTAATATTTTGCAGGAGTCTATGGAAGAAGAAATTGATGAAACTGTGAGCTCATTGGATGAAAAAGATGAGGAGGAGAGCGAAGAACAAAAGGAGGAAGAGCGGATTACATACCCGTGCCCACCTTCTAATGAGCGTAACTCTTCAACTCATATATTGTTTAATTTTGCTTCGTGCTTACCGGAGGATGATTGCTATGATGACTGTTATGATCCCGTTGATTCTTTTGAAATATCCCTTTTTGATGATGCTTGCTATGCTTGTGGCCAAGATGCCAATATGAATTATGCTTATGGAGATGAACTTGCTATAGTTCCTTATGTTAAACATGAAATTGTTGCTATTGCACCCACACATGATAGTCCTATTATCTTTTTGAATTCTCCAAACTACACTATATCGGAGAAGTTTGCTCTTATTAAGGAATATATTGATGGGTTGCCTTTTACCGTTGCACATGATGATTTTGATGAATATAATATGCATGTGCTTGCTGCTCCTACTTGCAATTATTATGAGAGAGGAACTATATCTCCACCTCTCTATGTTTCCAATATGATAAAATTGCAAGAAACTGTTTATACTATGCATTGGCCTTTACTTTGTGTGCATAAATTGTTCTTTTATGACATGCCGATGCATAGGAAGAGAGTTAGACTTCGTCATTACATGATATATGTTACCTTGTGCTCACCACTAAATTACAAATCATTGTTAATTAAAATTGGCTTTGATATACCTTGGGATCCGGGTGGATCCATTACTTGAGCACTATATGAAGGAAATATGCCCTAGAGGCAATAATAAAGTTATTATTTATTTCCTTATATCATGATAAATTTTTATTATTCATGATAGAATTGTATTAACCGGAAACATAATACATGTGTGAATACATAGAAAAACAGAGTGTCACTAGTATGCCTCTACTTGACTAGCTCGTTGATCAAAGATGGTTATGTTTCCTAACCATAGACATGAGTTGTCATTTGATTAACGAGATCACATCATTAGGAGAATGATGTGATTGACTTGACCCATTCCGTTAGCTTAGCTTGATCATTTAGTTTGTTGCTATTGCTTTCTTCATGACTTATACATGTTCCTATGACTATGAGATTATGCAACTCAGGTTTACCGGAGGAACACTTTGTGTGCTACCAAACGTCACAACGTAACTGTGTGATTATAAAGGTGCTCTACAGGTGTCTCCGAAGGTACTTGTTGGGTTGGCGTAATTCGAGATTAGGATTTGTCACTCCGATTGTCGGAGAGGTATCTCTGGGCCCACTCGGTAATACACATCACTTAAGCCTTGTAAGCATTGCAACTAATGAGTTAGTTGCGGGATGATGTATTACGGAACGAGTAAAGAGACTTGCCGGTAATGAGATTGAACTAGGTATTGAGATACCGATGATCGAATCTCGGGCAAGTAACATACCGATGACAAAGGGAACAACGTATGTTGTTATGCGGTTTGACCGATAAAGATCTTCGTAGAATATGTAGGAGCCAATATGAGCATCCAGGTTCCACTATTGGTTATTGACCGGAGACATGTCTCGGTCATGTCTACATAGTTCTCGAACCCGTAGGGTCCGCACGCTTAAAGTTCGATGACGGTTATATTATGAGTTTATGTGTTTTGATGTACCGAAGGTAGTTCGGAGTCCCGGATGAGATCGGGGACATGACGAGGAGTCTCGAAATGGTCGGGACTTAAAGATCGATATATTGGACGACTATATTCGGACATCGGAAAGGTTCCGAGTGATTCGGGTATTTATCGGAGTACCGGGGAGTTACGGGAATTCGCCGGGGAGTGTATGGGCCTTATTGGGCTTTAGGGGAAAGAGAGAGAGGCAGGCCACACGCCCCCCAAGGCCTAGTCCGAATTGGACTAGGGGGAAGGGCTGCGCCCCCTCCTTCCTTCTCTTCTCTTTCCCCTTTCCTTCTCTCCTACTCCTACTACTTGGAAGGGCTCCTAGTTCTACTAGGAAAAAGGGGAATCCTACTCCCGGTGGGAGTAGTACTCCCCTAGGGCGCGCCATAGAGAGGGCCGGCCCCTCCCCTCCTCCACTCCTTTATATACGCGGCCAGGGGGTGCCCCATAGGAAAAACAATTGGTCGTTTGATCTTTTAGCCGTGTGCGGTGCCCCCCTTCACCATAGTCCACCTCGATAATACTGTAGCGGTGCTTAGGCGAAGCCCTGCATCGGTAGAACATCATCATCGTCACCATGCCATCATGTTGACGAAACTCTCTCTCAACTCTCGGCTGGATCGGAGTTCGAGGGACGTCATCGGGCTGAACGTGTGTTGAACTCGGAGATGCCGTGTGTTCGGTACTTGATCGGTCGGATCGTGAAGACGTACAACTACATCAACCGCGTTGTGCTAATGCTTCCGCTTTCGTACTACGAGGGTACGTGGACAACACTCTCCCCTCTCGTTGCTATGCATAACCATGATCTTGCGTGTGCGTAGGAATTTTTTTGAAATTACTACGTTCCCCAACACTATGTGCCTAGCTTAATGGCTTTAAAGAAAGCGCTGCCAGGGAGACAACCCGGAAGTTTTAGAGTCATTTATTTCTGTTGAGTGATTTTATATAGTTTAAAAACAACAAAAGTAAAGAGGGGAACCCAAAACTTTTTCAAAAAGGAGAGCGAAAGTGAGAAAGACAAGCATTGTTGAAGTGGGAGCTAGCCTTGAACTTTGTTCATGCTCATGGAAACTTTGTGAATCTTGATTACAGAAACTTTTCAATAAAAATAATTATCCCCTTGTACAATTCCATTGTATTATAAAAATAATGTGGCAAGGTTTGCCTTTAGGATGTTTACATTTGCTTGATGGTTTGTACGGTGCAGGACAGAAACTTTGGCTGTAGTGCACGATTTTACATTTTTTGCTGGAACGTCAAATGGTTCTGATTCATTTTGCACTGTCTTTCTATACAAATTGTTTACTTTTAATAATCTTGGTAGAATTTTTTAAGTATCAGAAGTATGGTGAATGTTCAGATTATTACAGACTGTTCTGTTGTAGACAGATTCTGTTTTTGATGCATAGTTTGCTTGTTTTGATGAAACTATCGATTCATATCAGTGGATTAAGCCATGAAAAAGTTATATGACAGTAGACACAATGCAAAAGCAAAATATGAATTGGTTTGCAACAATACTTAGAGTAGTGATTTGCTTTATTATACTAATGGATCTTACCGAGTTTTCTGTTGAAGTTTTGTGTGGATGAAGTGTTCGATGATCGAGAAGGTCTCGATGTGAGAAGAAGGAAGAGAGGCAAGAGCTCAAGCTTGGGGATTCCCGAGGCACCCCAAGTAAATATTCAAGGAGACTCAAGCGTCTAAGCTTGGGGATTCCCCGGAAGGCATCCCCTCTTTCTTCAACAAATATCGGTATGTTTTCGGATTCATTTCGTTCATGCGATATGTGCAATCTTGGAGCGACTTTTGCATTTAGTTTTCATTTTTCTTTTATGCACCATGCTGGTATGAGATAGTCCTTGGTTGATTTATAGAATGCTCTATGAATTTCACTTATATCTTTTGAGTATGGCTTTGTAGAATGCTTCATGTGCTTCACTTATATCATTTGAAGTTTGGATTGCCTGTTTCTCTTTACATAGAAAACCGCCATTTGTAGAATGCTCTTTTGCTTCACTTAGATTTGTTAGAGCACGGGCATATCTTTTGTAGAAATAATTAAACTCTCTTGCTTCACTTATATCTATTTGGAGAGATGACAGGAACTAGTCATTCACATGGTTAGTCATAAAATCCTACATAAAACTTGTAGATCACTGAATATGATATGTTTGATTCCTTGCAATAGTTTTGCGATATAAAGATGGTGATATTAGAGTCATGCTAGTGGGTAGTTGTGGATTGTAGAAATACTTGTGTTGAGGTTTGTGATTCCCATAGCATGCACGTATGGTGAACCGTTATGTAACGAAGTCGGAGCATGATTTATTTATTGATTGTCTTCCTTATGAGTGGCGGTCGGGGACGAGCAATGGTCTTTTCCTACCAATCTATCCCCCTAGGAGCATGCGCATAGTACTTTGTTTCGATGACTAATAGACTTTTGCAATAAGTATGTGAGTTCTTTATGACTAATGTTGACTCTCAGCCTTCCACCATTGCTAGCCTCTCTAGTATCGTGCAACTTTTGCCGGTACCTTAAACCCACCATATATCTTCCTCAAAACAGCCACCATACCTACCTATCATGGAATTTCCATAGCCATTTCGAGATATATTGCCATGCAACTTCCATCATCATCATATACATGACTTGAGCATTCATTGTCATATTGCTTTGCATGATCGTAAGATAGCTAGCATGGTGTTTTCATGGCTTGTCCATTTTTTGATGTCATTGCTACGCTAGATCATTGCACATCCTAGTACACCGCCGGAGGCATCCATATAGAGTCATACTTTGTCCTGGACATTGAGTTGTAATATTGAGTTGTAAGTAAATAAAAGTGCGATGATCATCATTATTAGAGCATTGCCCCAGTGAGGAAAGGATGATGGAGACTATGATTCCCCCATAAGTCGGGATGAGACTCCGGACTTTACAAAAAAATAAAAGAGGCCAAAGAAGCCCAAATAAAAAAAGAGGCCAAAGAAGGCCACCAAAATAATAGTAATAATAAAAACAAAAAAATGAGAGAAAAAGAGAGAAGGGGCAGTGCTACTATCCTTTTTCCACACTTGTGCTTCAAACTAGCACCATGTTCTTCATATAGAGAGTCTCTTGAGTTATCACTTTCATATACTAGTGGGAATTTTCATTATAGAACTTGGCTTGTATATTCCGATGATGGGCTTCCTCAAATGCCCGAGGTCTTCATGAGCAAGCAAGTTGGATGCACACCCACTTAGTTTCAGTTGGAGCTTTCATACACTTATAGCTCTAGTGCACCCGTTGCATGGCAATCCCTACTCACTCACATTTATATCTATTGATGGGCATCTCCATAGCCCGTTGATACGCCTAGTCGATGTGAGACTATCTTCTCCTTTTTGTCTTCTCCACCACCATTCTATTCCACCTATAGTGTTATGTCCATGGCTCACGCTCATGTATTGCGTGAAAGTTGAAAAGGTTTGAGAACATCAAAAGTATGAAACAATTGCTTGGCTTGTCATCGGGGTTGTGCATGATTAGAATATTTTGTCTGGTGAAGATGGAGCATAGCCAGACTATATGATTTTGTAGGGATAACTTTCTTTGGCCATGTTATTTTGAAAATACATGATTGCTTTATTAGTAGGCTTGAAGTATTATTGTTTTTATGTCAAATGATAGACTATTGCTTTGAATCACTCATATCTTAATATTCATGCCATGATTAGATATGTGATCAAGATTATGCTAGGTAGCATTCCACATCAAAAATTATCTTTTTTATCATTTACCTACTCGAGGACGAGCAGGAATTAAGCTTGGGGATGCTGATACATCTCCGTCGTATCTATAATTTTTGATTGTTCCATGCCAATATTCTACAACTTTCATATACTTTTGGCAATTTTTTATACTAGTTTTGGGACTAACATATTGATCCAGTGCCCGGTGCCAGTTCCTGTTTGTTGCATGTTTTTTGTTTCGCAGAATATCCATACCAAACGGAGTCCAAATGGAATAAAAACTGACAGAGATTTTTTTTGGAATATATATGATTTTTTGGAAGAAAAATCCACGTGAGACGATGCTCGAGGGGCCCACAAGGCAGGGGGGCGCCCCTGACCCTCGTGGCCACCCTGTAAGGCGGTTGATGCCCTTCTTTCTCCGCAAGAAAGCTAATTTCTGGATAGAGATCGTGTCAAAATTCCAGCCCAATCGGAGTTACGGATCTATGGTAATATAAGAAACGGTGAAAGGGTAGAATCTGAGAACGCAGAAACAGAGAGAGACAGATCCAATCTCGGAGGGGCTCTCGCCCCTCCCGTGCCATGGACGCCATGGACCAGAGGGGAAACCCTTCTCCCATCTAGGGAGGAGGTGAAGGAAGAAGAAGAAGGAGGGGGGCTCTCTCCCCCTCGCTTCCGGTGACACCAGAGTGCCACCGGGGGCCATCATCATCACCGCGATCTACCCCAACACCTCCGCCATCTTCACCAACATCTCCATCACCTTCCCCCCTCTATCTACAGCGGTCCACTCTCCCGCAACCCGCTGTACCCTCTACTTGAACATGGTGCTTTATGCTTCATATTATTATCCAATGATGTGTTGCCATCCTATGATGTCTGAGTAGATTTTTGTTGTCCGATCGGTGGTTGATGAATTGCTATGATTGATTTAATTTGCTTGTGGTTATGTTGTTGTCCTTTGGTGCCCATCATAAGATTGCGCGCGTGGATCACACCCTAGGGTTAGTTGTATGTTGATAGGACTATGTATTGGAGGGCAAGAGTGACAGAAGCTTCAACCTAGCATAGAAATTGATGCATACGGGATTGAAGGGGGACCAATATATCTTAATGCTATGGTTGGGTTTTACCTTAATGAACGTTAGTAGTTGCGGATGCTTGCTAATAGTTCCAATCATAAGTGCATAGAATTCCAAGTCAGGGATGACATGCTAGCAGTGGCCTCTCCCACATAATACTTGCTATCAGTCTAGTAAAGTAGTCAATTGCTTAGGGGCAGTTTCGCAACTCCTACCACCAATTTTCCACACTCGCTATATTTACATTATTGCTTCTGTACTTACAACAGCCCCTACTTTTTATTTACGTACTCTTTATTATCTTGCAAACCTATCCAACAACACCTACAAAGTACTTCTAGTTTCATACTTGTTCTAGGTAAAGCGAACATCAAGCGTGCATAGAGTTGTATCGGTGGTCGATAGAACTTGAGGGAATATTTGTTCTTCCTTTAGCTCCTCGTTGGGTTCGACACTCTTACTTATCAAAAACTGCTGCGATCCCCTATACTTGTGGTGTCGGGGGTCGGGGTGTCGGGGTGTCGGGTCGGGGTGTGGTGTCGGGGGTCGGGGGTCAGGCTCGGGGTGTCAGGACGGGGTGTCAGGGTCGGGGTGTGGGTTGATGACCCACAAGTATAGGGAATCGCAACAGCTTTCGAGGGTAGAGTATTCAACCCAAATTTATTGATTCGACACAAGGGGAGCCAAAGAATATTCTCAAGTATTAGCAGCTGAGTTGTCAATTCAACCACACCTAGAAACTTAATATCTGCAGCAAAGTGTTTAGTAGCAAAGTAATATGATAGTGGTGGTAGTGGAAACAAAATTAAAGACAACAAAAGTAATATTTTTGGTATTTTGTAGTGATTGTAACAGTAGCAGCGGAAAAGTAAATAAGCGAGAACCAGTATATGGAAAACTCGTAGGCACCGGATCAGTGATGGATAATTATGTCAGATGCGGTTCATCATGTAACAGTCATAACATAGGGTGACACAGAACTAGCTCCAATTCATCAATGTAATGTAGGCATGTATTCCGTATATATATATTCATACATGCTTACGGAAAAGAACTTGCATGACATCTTTTGTCCTACCCTCCCATGGCAGCGAGGTCCTATTGGAAACTAAGGGATATTAAGGCCTCCTTTTAATAGAGAACCGGAACAAAGCATTAGCACATAGTGAATACATGAACTCCTCAAACTATCGTCATCACTGGGAGTGGTCCCGATTATTGTCACTTCGGGGTTGCCGGATCATAACACATAGTAGGTGAATATAGACTTGCAAGATAGGATCAAGAACTCACATATATTCATGAAAACATAATAGGTTCAGATATGAAATCATGGCACTCGGGCCCTAGTGACAAGCATTAAGCATAGAAAAGTCATAGCAACATCAATCTCAGAACATAATGGATACTAGGGATCAAACCCTAACAAAACTAACTCGATTACATGATAAATCTCATCCAACCCATCATCGTCCAGCAAGCCTACGATGGAATTACTCACGCACGGCGGTGAGCATCATGAAATTGGTGATGGAGGATGGTTGATGATGACGACGGCGATGAATCCCCCTCTTCAGAGCCCCGAACGGACTCCAGATCAGCCCTCCCGAGAGGTTTTAGGGCTTGACGGCGGCTCCGTATCGTAAAACGCGATGATTTCTTCTCTCCTATTTTTTTCTCTCTAAAAGCAAATATATAGAGTTGGAGTTGGTGTCGGAGGGTCTCCAGGGGGCCCACGAGGTAGGGGCGCGCCCCCCATCCTCGTGGAAAGGGTGTGGGCCCCCTGGTCTTCATCTTTGGCAAGGATTTTTTATTGTTTTTTCTAAGATGTTCCGTGGAGTTTCAGGTCATTCGGAGAATATTTGTTTTCTGCACATAAAACAACATCATGGCAATTCTGCTGAAAACAGCGTCAGTCCGGGTTAGTTCCATTCAAATCATACAAGTTAGAGTCCAAAACAAGGGCAAACGTGTTTGGAAAAGTAGATACGACGGAGACGTATCAACTCCCCCAAGCTTAAACCCTTGCTTGTCCTCAAGCAATTCAGTTGACAAACTGAAAGAAAGAAAGAAAAACTTTTACAAACTCTGTTTGCTCTTGTTGTTGTAACTATGTCAAGCCAGCATTCAAGTTTTTAGCATGGATCATAACTAACCACATTTGCAATAATTCTCGGGTCTCATAATTACTCATATCAATAGCACAATCAACTAGAAAGTCATAATAATAAATCTCGGATGATAACACTTTCTCAAAACAATCATAATATGATATAACAAGATGGTATCTCGCTAGCCCTTTTTGAGACCGCAAAACATAAATGCAGAGCACCTTTAAAGATCAAGGACTGACTAGACATTGTAATTCATGGTAAAAGAGATCCAATAATAGTCACACCCAACATAAATTAATAGTGATGAATGCAAATGACAGTTGTGCTCTCCAGCTAGTGCTTTTTAATAAGAGGGTGTTGACTCAACATAAAAGTAAATGGATAGGCCCTTCGCAGAGGGAAGCAGGGATTTGTAGAGGTGCCAGAGCTCGGTTTTGCAATAGAGATAAATTGTATTTTGAGCGGTATACTTTCATTGTCAACGTAACAACTAAGAGGTGGCGATATCTTCCATGCTAAACACATTATAGGCGGTTCCCAAACAGAATGGTAAAGTTTATTCTCCCCCTCCACCAACAAACATCAATCCATGGCTTGCTCGAAACAACCAGTGCCTCCAACATACATCAGGTCCCAGGGAGAGTTTTGTTTGCAGTTAATTTTGATTTAGTTTGCATAAAGCATGGGACTGGGCATCCTGGTGACCAGCCATTTTCTCGTGAGTGAGGAGCGGAGTCCACTCCTCTTGAGAATAACCTGCCTAACACGGAAGATAAGGACAACCTTGGTTGATACATGAGCTATTCGAGCATACAAAACATAATGTTTATTTGAAGGTTTAGAGTTTGGCACATACAAATTTACTTGTAACGGCAGGTAGATACTGCATATAGGTAGGTATAGTGGAGTCATCTGGAATAACTTTGGGGTTTAAGGGATTGGATGCACAAGTAGTATTCCCACTTAGTACAGGTGAAGGCTAGCAAAAGACTGGGAAGCGACCAACTAGAGAGCGACAACAGCCATGTACATGCATTAAATTAGTAAACATTGAATGCAAGCATGAGTAGGATATAATCCACCATGAACATAAATATCGTGAAGGCTATGTTGATTTGTTTCAACTACATGCGTGAACATGTGCCAAGTCAAGTCACTTAAATCATTCAAAGGAGGATACCACCCCATCATACCACATCATGACCATCTCAATAACATGTTGGCACACAAGGTAAATCATTATAGCTCATAGCTAATCAAGCATGGCACAAGAAACTACGATCTCTAATTGTCATTGCAAACATGTTTATTCATAATAAGCTGAATCAAGAATGCGGGACTCATCATATTTACAAAAACAAAAGAGGTTGAGTTCATACCAGCTTTTCTCATCTCAGCCAGTCCATCATATATCATCATAATTGCCTTTCACTTGCACGACCGAACGGTGTGAATAATAATAAGAGTGTACGTGCATTGGACTAAGCTGGAATCTGCGAGCATTAAATAAACAGGATAAGACAAGGCAATATGGGCTCTTGGGTTAATTCAACAATAATGCATATAAGAGCCACTTCAACAATTTAATTATGGTCTTCTCCTACTGACCCCCAAAGAAAAGAAAAGAAATAAAAACTATTTACACGGGAAAGCTCCCAACAAGCAAAAGAAGAACGGGAAATATTTTGAGTTTTCTTTTTAAATATTACTACTACAGCAGAAAAATAAACTACTACTAATTTTTTTTGGTTTTTCTTAAGGTTTAACGAACACAGAAGAAGAAAGTAGGAAAAAGAAAATAAACTAGCATGGATATTACAGTGAAAAAGTATGAGCACCGACATCTAGCAATGAGTGTGTGTGAACATAAATGTAATGTCGGTGAGAAATACGTACTCCCCCAAGCTTAGGCTTTTGGCCTAAGTTGGTCTATGGCCACGGCTGGCCTGGCAGATATCCATAATAATAGTTGTTGGGGTCGTACTGTGATGAGGAAGAAGAAGGTTCCGATTGCCACTGGCTGGCAATCATCTCCGGATCCCACTGATAGTTGGACTATCATGAAGGATCAAATTGTGGTTCCGGTTCTGGCTCCTCGGCTGGTGCAGGGTTCCGGTAGGCGTGAATAGCTGCCAACGGAACAAGGTATGTGCCTGCAGTCAAATCAAACAAAGAAGGAGCAGGCAAGGTGATAGTCTCAGGATGATGTTTATTAAAGAACAATTGATATTTAAGCTCCCCTACCCTATTCTTAACATTAAAATCATGTGCCACCATACTTCTATGATCTAGATAAACACGGGGTAGCACCTTTTCTTCCTTCTCAGCATGCCTAATAGGTATGTTAAAATGTGCGGCTAGGCGTGTAGCATAAATGCCTCCAAAGATGGGGCCCTTAGTACGGTTCATATTTAACCGTCTAGCAATAATACCGCCCATACTAAAGGTGTTATCACTGTATAAACCTTGGAGTAGAATAATTAAATCAGGGATACTAAGGTTTCCACAGTTTCCGCGTCCAATTAAACAACGACTAGCACATAATGCAAAGTAACGTAAAACAAGAAAATGTATGCTAGTGATTCGTGCATCGAAAACCTTCCTGGTTTCTCCTACAGTGATATTATTAATGAATCCCTCCACATCATCATGGTGTGGTTCTTCTGTCTTGCCCTCAAAAAGGACTAAACAAATACGACAGAAATCATAAAGTGACATCTCCTTAGGCTCATCATATAAATGAAATTCCACCGTAGGTGGTGAGTTCCTAGGATGAAAATAAAAGTTTTGCACAAAGGTATTTGTGAGTAAGAGATACTGATCGCATTGGTCGTGGAGGAAAGCGGTGAGGCCTGCATTGTGAGCCAATTCATGAAAATCTTCATAGATACCGGCTGCTCTCAAGAAATCATCGAAGGCCATTCACACGCCCGAATCTCCGCGGTGTGCGGCAAATTATACTTCGGCTTCGGTACCTTTTCCTTCAAGCTTTGGCTCGATGAGCCCCTCAATAATCTCCTCATCATTTTCTGAAAAATTCTGAAATTTTTAGTAACCTCAAAAATAAAAGTGAACCAAACTCAATAATATTGATAGCAACTACTCCTACAAGTGCCTAGGGCCTATATCATGCATCAAAACTACTCTTGACCATATAAATTTGACATGCAAGCTCAAGAACATGGTCACCTAAGCAGCAAAAAATTGCAATGAATAAAGCACTAGAACAAAAACTAATTGGACCAATGGAGGAGTCACATACCAAGGAACAATCTCCACAAGCAGTTTTGTGAGAGGTGCTTTGAGCAAGGAGATCGAAAATCACAGCAAAAGTGGCTGGAACTCGTGCTTGAGTTGGTTTTTCGGGTTTGTGTGAGACAGAGGAAGAAGATGGGTGCTGGGATAAGTGGAGGAGGGCTAACGTGGGCCCACGAGGCAGGGGGCGCGCCCTATAGGGGGGCACCCACCACCCTCGTGGCCAGGTGGCAGCTCCTCCCGCGGTGATTTTTGCACAGTACATCCTCAAATACTCCCGAAAAAATCATATTAAATTGGCATGTCATTCTGAGGACTTTTATTTTCAGGATATTTTTATATTGCACGGATAAGTCAGGAAACAGACAGAAAAATACTATTTTTACTTTATTTCTACTAATTAACAGAGAGTATAGAGAGGGTACAGAAGTTTGTGCTTCTAGTTTCATCCATCTCATGCTCATCAAAAAGAATCCACTAACAAGGTTAATCAAGTCTTGTTAACAAACTCATTCCGGTAATCCTGAAACTGGAGAAATTTCGAATAACACTAAGTTACCTCAACAAGGATATGCACATCCCCTATAATAAGTATATCATATTTCTTCTTGACAGTAGGAAGAGGAAATTCAAAACCTCCAAATATAATCGATGGAATTTTTCCAATGGAGTTGACACTATGAACTTGAGGTTGTTTCCTCGGAAAGTGTACCGTATGCTCATTACCATTAACATGAAAAGTGACATTGCCTTTGTTGCAATCAATAAAAGCCCCTGCAGTATTGAGAAAAGGTCTTCCAAGAATAATAGACATACTATCGTCCTCGGGAATATCAAGTATAACAAAGTACGTTAAAATAGTAACGTTTGAAACCACAACAGGCACATCCTCACAAATACCGATAGGTATAGCAGTTGATTTATCAGCCATTTGCAAAGATATTTTGGTAGGTGTCAGCTTATTCAAGTCAAGTCTATGATATAAAGAGAGAGGCATAACACTAACACCGGCTCCAAGATCACATAAAGCAGTTTTAATATAGTTTCTTTTAATGGAGCAAGGTATAGTAGGTACTCCGGGATCTCCAAGTTTCTTTGGTATTCCACCCTTAAAAGTATAATTAGAAAGCATGGTGGAAATCTCAGCTTCCGGTATCTTTCTTTTATTAGTAATGATATCCTTCATATATTTAGCATAAGGATTTATTTTGAGCACATCAGTTAATCGCGTACGCAAAAAGATATGCCTAATCATTTCAGCAAAGCGCTCAAAATCCTCATCATCCTTTTTCTTGGATGGTTTTGGAGGAAAAGGCATGGGTTTCTGAACCCAAGGTTCCCTTTCTTTACCATGTTTCCTAGCAACAAAGTCTCTTTTATCATAACGTTGATTATTTGATTGTGGGTTGTCAAGATCAACAGCAGGTTCAATTTCTACATCATTGTTATTACTAGGTTGAGCATCATCATGAACATCATTATTAATATTTTCATTAGGTTCATGTTCATTACCAGATTGTGTTTCAGCATCAGACATAGATATATCATTTGGATTACCAGGTGGTTCAGCAATAGGTTCACTAGAAGTTTGCACAGTTCTATCATTTTTCTTTTTCTTCTTTTTAGAAGAACTAGGAACATCAATATTATTTCTTTGAGAATCTTGCTCGATTCTCTTAGGCTGGCCTTCAGGATACAAAGGTTCCTGAGTCATTCTACCAGTTCTAGTAGCCACTCTAACAGCATAATCATTTTTCTTACTATTCATTTCATCAAGCACTTCTTTTTGAGCTTTAAGTACTTGTTCTACTTGAGTGGTAACCATAGAAGCATGTTTGCTAATAAGTTTAAGTTCACCTTTAATATCAGCCATGTAATCACCCAAGCGTCTAATCATATAAGCATTTTCTTTTAATTGTCTACCAAAATAAGCATTGAAGTCGTCTTGTTTATACATAAAGTTATCAAACTCATCCAAGCACTGACTAGCAATTTTGGTAGGAGGAACTTCAGCTTTATCATATCTATAGAGAGAATTTACCTTTACTACCTGTGTCGGGATATCGGGGTCAAGAGGTTCTTCAGTAAATAAAGAATTGAGATCATAAGTTTCTTCAACAGGTGGTATATTAAGACCATGTATTTCTTCAATAGGAGGTAATTCTTAACGTCTTCAGCTTTAATACCTTTCTCTTTCATAGATTTCTTTGCCTCTTGCATATCTTCGGGACTGAGAAATAGAACACCTCTCTTCTTCAGAGTTGGTTTAGGAATAGACTCAGTAATTGGAGCAGGAGGTGGCTCAGGAGGTGCCCAATTATTTTCATTTGTCAACATATTATTCAATAGAATTTGAGCTTCATCCCGTGTTCTTTCCCTGAAAAGAGAACCAGCACAACTATCCAGGTAATCTCTGGAAGCATCGGTTAGTACATTATAAAAGATATCAAGTATTTCAGGTTTCTTAAGAGGATGATCAAGCAAAGCATTAAGTAACTTGAGAAGCCTCCCCCAAGCTTGTGGGAGACTCTCTTCTTTATTTTTCACAAAGTTGTATATTTCCCTCAAAGCAGCTTGTTTCTTATGAGCAGGGAAATATTTAGCAGAGAAGTAATAAATCATATCCTGGGGACTACTCACACAACCAGGTTCAAGAGAATTAAACCATATCTTAGCATCACCCTTTAATGAGAACGGAAATATTTTGAATATATAGAAGTAACGCGATCTCTCATCATTAGTAAACAGGGCATCTATATCATTTAACTTACTAAGATGTGCCACAACAGTTTCAAATTCATAGCCATAAAACGGATCAGATTCAACCAAAGCAATTATATCAGGATCAACAGAGAATTCATAATCCTTATCAGGAACACATATAGGTGAAGTAGCAAAAGCAGGGTCGGGTCTCATTTTATCTCTAAGTGATTCTTTGTTCCATTTAATTAATAACCTCTTAAGCTCATATCTATCTTTGCAAGCAAAAATAGCGGCAGAAGATTCCCTATCAAAAAGATAGCCCTCAGGGATAACAGGCATATTTTCATCATCACTATCATCATCGTATTCAGATTCGATAATTTCTTTTTCTCTAGCCCTAGCAATTTGTTCATCAAGAAATTCACCAAGGGGCATAGTAGTATCACACATAGAAGCAGTTTCATCATAAGTATCATGCATAGTAGAAGTGGCATCATCGATAACATGCGACATATCAGAACGAATAGCAGAAGCAGGTGTAGGTGTCGCTAGCTTACTCATAACATAAGGTGAATCAAGTGCAGAGCTAGATGGCAGTTCCTTGCCTCCCCTCGTAGTTGAGGGATAGATCTTGGTTTTTGGATCTCTCAAGTTCTTCATAATGATAAGCAGATATAAATCCCAAGTGACTCAAAGAATAGAGCTATGTTCCCCGGCAACGGCGCTAGAAATTAGTCTTGATGACCCACAAGTATAGGGGATCGCAACAGCTTTCGAGGGTAGAGTATTCAACCCAAATTTATTGATTCGACACAAGGGGAGCCAAAGAATATTCTCAAGTATTAGCAGCTGAGTTGTCAATTCAACCACACCTGGAAACTTAATATCTGCAGCAAAGTGTTTAGTAGCAAAGTAATATGATAGTGGCGGTAGTGGAAACAAAAGTAAAGACAGCAAAAGTAATGTTTTTGGTATTTTGTAGTGATTGTAACAGTATCAGCGGAAAAGTAAATAAGCGAGAACCAGTATATGAAAAACTCGTAGGCACCGGATCAGTGATGGATAATTATGCCGGATGCGGTTCATCATGTAACAGTCATAACATAGGGTGACACAGAACTAGCTCCAATTCATCAATGTAATGTAGGCATGTATTCCGTATATATTCATACATGCTTATGGAAAAGAACTTGCATTAGATTGTTTGTCCTACCCTCCCGTGGCAGCGAGGTCCTATTGGAAACTAAGGGATATTAAGGCCTCCTTTTAATAGAGAACCGGAACAAAGCATTAGCACATAGTGAATACATGAACTCCTCAAACTATGGTCATCACCGGGAGTGGTCCCGATTATTGTCACTTCGGGGTTGCCGGATCATAACACATAGTAGGTGAATATAGACTTGCAAGATAGGATCAAGAACTCACATATATTCATGAAAACATAATAGGTTCAGATCTGAAATCATGGCACTCGGGCCCTAGTGACAAGCATTAAGCATAGCAAAGTCATAGCAACATCAATCTCAGAACATAATGGATACTAGGGATCAAACCCTAACAAAACTAACTCGATTACATGATAAATCTCATCCAACCCATCACAGTCCAGCAAGCCTACGATGGAATTACTCACGCACGGCGGTGAGCATCATGAAATTGGTGATGGAGGATGGTTGATGATGACGACGGGGGCGAATCCCCCTCTTCAGAGCCCCGAACGGACTCCAGATCAGCCCTCCCGAGAGGTTTTAGGGCTTGGCGGCGGCTCCGTATCGTAAAACGCGATGATTTCTTCTCTCCTATTTTTTTCTCTCCGAAAGAAAATATATAGAGTTGGAGTTGGCGTCGGAGGGTCTCCAGGGGGCCCACGAGGTAGGGGCGCGCCCCCCACCCTCGTGGAAAGGGTGTGGGCCCCCTGATCTTCATCTTTGGCCGGGATTTTTTATTGTTTTTCCTAAGATGTTCCGTGGAGTTTCAGGTCATTCCGAGAATATTTGTTTTCTGGACATAAAACAACATCATGGCAATTCTGCTGAAAACAGCGTCAGTCCGCGTTACTTCCATTCAAATCATATAAGTTAGAGTCCAACCTTTTCTTCTTCTCTTCTTCTCCTCCTCCTCTTCCTCCTCCTCTCCTCCTCCTCTTCTCTTCTCCTCCTCCCTCTTCCTCCCTCTCCTCCTCCTTCCTCCTCCTCTCTCTTCTTCTTCTTCTTCTTCTTCTTCCTTCTTCTTCTCTTCTTCTTCTCTTCTTCTTCTTCTTCTTCTTCTTCTCTTCTCCTCCTCTTCCTCCTTCTTCTTCTTCTTCTTCTTCTTCTTTTCTTCTTCTTCTTCTCTCTTCTTCTTCTTCTTCTTCTTCTTCTTCTTCTTCTTTTCTTTCTTCTTCTCCCTCCTCCTCTTCCCCTCCTCCTCCTCCTCCTCTTCTCTTTCTTCTTCTTCTTCCTTCTTTTCTTTCTCTTCTTCTTCTTCTTCTTCTTCTTCTTCTTCTTTTCTTTCTTCTTCTCCCTCCTCCTCTTCCTCCCTCCTCCTCCTCCTCATAACTAAAACTAGGGTTTAGGGTTTCCTCTTCCTCTTCTTTTCTTTCTTCTTCTCCCTCCACCTCTTCCTCCCTTCTCCCATCTTCTTCTTCTTCCCCTTCTACATATTCTAGCACTAAAACTAAACTGGATCTAACACTAAATCTAACAGTAAGACATATCTAGCACTAAATCTAACACTAACAATTAAACAACAAAAAAACAAAAAAATAACTCATCGGAGCGGCGGCGACGGTGGCGCCGGGGCGGTGAGCGGCGGCGCCAGGGCGGTTGATAACCCACAAGTATAGGGGATCGCAACAGTTTTCGAGGGTAGAGTATTCAACCCAAATTTATTGATTCGACACAAGGGGAGCCAAATAATATTCTCAAGTATTAGCAGTTGAGTTGTCAATTCAACCGCACCTGGAAACTTAATATCTGCAGCAAAGTGTTAGTAGCAAGGTAATATGATAGTAGTGATAACGGTAGCAAAAGGTAACAGTAGTAAAAGTAATGTTTTTGGTATTTTGTAGTGATGATAGCAATAGCAACGGAAAAGTAAATAAGCGAAGAACAATATATGGAAAGCTCATAGGCAATGGATCGGTGATGGAGAATTATGCCTGAGGGAGTCCCGGATTAGGGGGTCTCCGGACAGCCGGACTATATCCTTTGGCCGGACTGTTGGACTATGAAGATGCGAGATTGAAGACTTCGTCCCGTGTCCGGATGGGAATCTACTTGGCGTGGAAGGCAAGCAAGGCAATACGGATATGGATATCTCCTCCTTTGTAACCGACCTTGTGTAACCCTAGCCCCCTCCGGTGTCTATATAAACCAGAGGGTTTTAGTCCGTAGGACAACATACAATCATACCATAGGCTAGCTTCTAGGGTTTAGCCTCTCCGATCTCGTGGTAGATCAACTCCTTTACTACTCATATTATCAAGAATAATCAAGCAGGACGTAGGGTTTTACCTCCATCAAGAGGGCCCGAACCTGGGTAAAACATCGTGTTCCCTGCCTCCTGTTACCATCCGCCTTAGACGCATAGTTTGGGACCCCCTACCCGAGGTCCACCGGTTTTGACACCGACATTGGTGCTTTCATTGAGAGTTCCTCTGCGTCGTCGCCATTAGGCTTGATGGCTCCTTCAATCATCGATAGCGATGCAGTCCAGGGTGAGACTTTTCTTCCCGGGCAGATCCTTGTATTCGGCAGCTTCGCACCGCGGGCCAACTCGCTTGGCCATCTGGAGCAGATCGAAAGTTACGCCCCTGGCCACTAGGTCAGGTTTGGAAGATTAAACTATACGGCCGATATCCGCGGAGACTTGATCTTCGACGGATTCGGGCCCCTGCCGAGTGCACTACACGGTCTCGATGAGCATGATTTAGCTCTGTCATCGGACAGTGTTCAGGAGATCGCACCGGCGACCGCTCTGACCCTCAATTCGGAGCCAACCGCGCCATCCATGGACGGGTGGATAGACCCTGCCATGGAGGTTGTACTCTTAGCGGCGATCGAGCCGAGGATTGACCTTACCCTTCACGGGAACCGTGACGCCGAACTACTGGATTCTTCCCCGGCCACGGACTCCGAACCGCCTGCGCCCGTGCCCATCGAATCCGATTGGGCGCCGATCATGGAGTTTACCTCCGCGGATATCTTTTAGCACTCGTCCTTCGGCGATATACTGAACTCATTAAGGTCTCTCTCCTTGTCAGGAGAGTATGTTGAACTATGTACGGCAGGATTGGGATGTGGATGACGAAGAAATTCGCCGCCCACCCACCACCCACTTAGTAGCCACTGTCGACGATTTAACTGACATGCTCGACTTCGACTCCGAAGACATCGACGGTATGGACGACGATGCAGGAGACGAACAGGAACCACTGCCCACAGGGCACTGGATGCCCACTTCATCATATGATATATACATGGTGGACACACCGAAAGAAAACGACGACGAGGAATGGAAGGACGCAATGAAGGGTTGCCCCCTCGAGAAGCAGTCAAAGCGGCGGCGCAAGCACCGCTCCAAATCCCGCCTCAGCAGAAACAGCGGTCATATAGACCCAGTGATAGAGTAGGGTGAACCATCGCCCGACCAGGGCAACACGGAGAATCAAACCGAACAACCTGACTCCGTCGAAGATAATAGTCCGGACGACATTACACCGGACAGGCACCCGGAGCAACAGAATGCCCATCAAAGGCTGGTTGCCACGTCGAGGAGTCTGAAAAAGCAGAAGCAAAGGCTCAGGGCTGCACAAGATACACTCAAAATCGGATGGAGTGAAGTACTCAACACTGCGGCAAAGTACGGCAGTAATCGCCACACCAAGAGCTACCCGAAGCGAAAGTTGCTACCTGAATTCGATGAGGAGGCCTTAGATCCTCCGCAACTAAAAAATAAAACAGACATCCGGTCGGATAGACGACCTCGTGGCCAATATAGCGCAGCAAACGACGCCGCACTTAAGCCAGTACACAATCCACGCGAGGGGTCGCATCAAAAGGACGGCGCGAGCAGATCCATTTATGGACCACGCAAGCGCGCTCCAGCATGCAATGCAACACACCAAACATTCGAACACCATGGTACGCCCAAATACAGGGGTGCCGCACACCCCTTATGTTTCACCGACGAGGTGTTGGACCATGAATTTCCAGAGGGATTCAAACCCGTAAACATAGAGGCGTACGATGGAACAACAGACCCTGGAGTCTGGATTGAGGACTATATCCTCCATATCCATATGGCTCGAGGAGACGATCTCCACGCCATCAAGTACTTACCCCTCAAGCTCAAAGGGCCAGCTCGGCACTGGCTTAAAAGCCTCCCCGAAAACTCCATTAGAAGCTGGGAAGAGCTCGAAGACGCTTTTCGGGCAAATTTCCAAGGGACCTATGTCCGACCACCGGATGCAGACGATTTAAGTCATATAACTCAACAGCCCGGTGAGTCAGCCCGAAAGCTTTGGAACAGGTTCCTCACTAAAAAGAACCAAATAGTCGACTGTCCGGACGCCGAAGCCTTAGTAGCTTTCAAGCATAGCGTTCGAGACAAATGGCTTGCCAGACACCTCGACCAAGAAAAGCCGAGAACAATGGCAGCATTAACAAGCCTCATGGCCCGCTTTTGCGCGGGCGAGGACAGCTGGTTAGCCGGATGTAGCACCAGCGACCCAAGTACATCCGAAGTCAGGGATGGAAACGGGAAATCACGACGCAGCAAAAATAAGCGCCGGAATAAAGAAGACAGCCCGAAGAGCACGGTGGTAAACGCCGGATTCAGAAGCTCTCGGCCAGGTCAGCAAAAGCCGCCCTCCAAAGGCAACAGAGACAAACTGTCCACCCTAAACAAGATTCTGGACCAAATATGTCAGATCCATAGTACCCCCGACAACCCTGCAAATCATACCCATAGAGAATGTTGGGTCTTCAAGCAGTCCAGCAAGCTTAACGCCGAACATAAGGGGCAGGATACACCAAGCGAAGACGAGGATGAGCCTCGCAAGCAAAGCACTGGGGAACAGAAGAAATTCCCACCAAAAGTCAAAACAGTCAACATGTTACACGTAATAAAGGGGAGAAACAAAGCGGCACTCTCAGGGACACATGCCCCAGGGCCTATCACCGCGGAGTTCTGCCACTGGTCGTCCCAACCAATCACTTTTGACCATCGGGATTACTCAACAAGTGTCCGGTGTGCAGGATGGGCTGCCTTGGTATTAGACCCAATAATTGATGGATACCACGCCACACGAGTTCTGATGGACGGCGGCAGCAGTTTAAACCTGATATATCAGGACACAATACGCAACATGGGGATAGACCCAGCAAAAATTAGCCATAGCAATACTACCTTTAAAGGAGTAACGCCAGGCCCAGAATCCCATTGCACGGGCTCCCTTCTACTAGATGTTATATTCGGCTTCCCCGATAACTTTCGCAGCGTAAATTTAACCTTCCACATCGCTCCGTTCCAAAGTGCCTATCAAGCACTACTCGGACGCGAAGCTTTCGCTTGCTTTAATGCAATACCGCATTACGCTTCCCTCACGCTTAAGATGCCCGGTCCACGCGGCATCATTACAGTAAATGGAAATATTGAGCGCTCCTTGCGCGCCGAAGACAGTGCGGCCTCCTTGGCAGCCGCACACTAAACGGCCTCGCCAACTCAAGCATTTGACAGGTCGTTAAGACCACGGACGCGGTTAGACGAGTCTGGCGCAGCTATATGTAATTAATACAGGTTTGATGGACAAACCCCTGGTACAATACAAGGGGCTCAACGTGCGCAAACAAGTGGCAATTAGGCTCAATCTTACTCACCTTGAATTGTACATGGTTTTTTTAGTATAACCTACCTTTTTGCATGGCAACTTTTCAACTAAGCTCCTCTCTTTGACAGATGACCATCATGCTACACCCGTCCAGGATACGGCACAACGGAGACACATGCGCAGACGTGTAGCAGGGACCCGTTCCAAGGATTCTTTTTAGATTAAGACCCTGCGTAAACCTTTTTTACTGTCTCTTGTTGATACACATCCCTCGAATTCTCAGTACAATTGAGAAGGATGCTGACGTCTTGGCATGTGGCCACGTCAGAATAATGCATGTACCTGGACACCAGGGGCTTATTACAAAGGGCACTGTTTAGGCCCGGTTTACACCATAAAGACCGAATACCTTAGGGAGTGTTCGGCGTCGCGAGTTTGGCCTTATATGCATCAGCTCCGAATCATGTCTTTGGTCAAATGTTGGGTTTTCCCGGCTCCTATGTTTTGCTGCCTTACGTTCCGCTCTATTCGCTAAGGCGGCACCAGGAGAACTATTGCGATTGTGCCCTGGTTCATCCGGACGAGCACCTCAGTAGAGAAAGCTGAAAACTGACTGTCATGATATAGCGTGAGACTGGTCAACCACTCGATGACCTATTGGAATCTTCGGGATTCCTCCGCATTAACGAAGGGCCGCTTCCCGGCTAGGCATGTACGCACCCCGAATTCGGATGAGTGCGGAGCCACCAGGGGCTATATAGTAGCCCCACTGTCAAACTCCTCTGGCTAAGTGAAAGTGTTAAAGCATTATAGTCCGGTTGCCTAGTTCGCTGCGCTATCACCTCCTTCATAGGACCAAGACGTTGGATTAAGTGTGAACACGCGTCTTCTGTGATCACCACCGCATTATATGCGTGGGGGCTGAAGCCGACGACTGCAATCTTTCAGGTTATATACATGTATACATAAACGGCCGCACAGGAGGCATCATAATACTTTCGGGCAAAAGTATAAATACAGCCTTGATATATTTAATAAAACATTGTTTTTACAATGGGAATACATGTCACTCAAACATAATATTCTTCGAGCACTGGGCCTCTATCGAACGAGCGCCTTCAAGAACTTCAAAATAGTGCTCGGCAGCCACTCGGCCTATGGTTGAACCCTGCGCCGCGATAGTGGTGGCATCCATCTCCGCCCAGTATGTTTTGACATGGGCAAGGGCCATCCGCGAGCCTTCTATGCACGCCGACCTCTTCATCGCATTAATGTGCGGCACCGCACCAAGGAACTGCTGCACCAAGCTAAAATAGTTGTTCAGCTTTGGCCTTTCCGGCCACAGATGAACCACAACAGACCTCATGGCGAGTCCGGACAATCTATTCAGCTCGGCCCATTCGGCAAGCTGATCAGTCAGGGGAAGCGAACGCTCTGGAACGTTAAATTGCGACCAGAATAGCTTGTCCACTTCACGATCTGTTTGATCTCGGAAGTATTCAGCCGCATCAACAGCACTCGCCGCCAAGTCCAGATATGCATCTGCCGAAGTCCACAGCCGATCTAGAGGGGCATACTGAGGATCTCCAAATTTCCTCCGCAGCATAAAGGGCTTCCCAGCCGCGATATCCCCGGCTTGACGCAGCTCCTCCTTCTTCGCTCTCATTGCAGAGTGGGTGTCCTTGGTCGCCATCATGGCCTTTTCCAGGTCCGTCGCCTTCGTCCGGTTCTCTTCTTCAAGAATCCGGCAACGGTCGGTAGTGTCTTTCAACTTTACAGCCATCTTGGTCATTTTTTCTTTGGTCCCTCTATGCGCGGCCTTCTCGGCTCTCAACTCTTCGGCCGCCTTCAAAGCGGCCGCATTACTACTCCTTGCTTGCTCCTTGGCTCGGGCAAGCTCCGCCCACAGGGCCTCCACGGTGGCAGCTCCATCTGCAGTCACAACATATTAAAGATACTGGCATCACGCTGCTCTTACTATGTGACATTCACCAGAAACATCACCTACCCTGTGCCTCGTCAAGCCGCCTATTAACAAGCTCGATGTCGGCATCCGCCGCATCCAGTTGATGCTTTAATTCGGCAACCCCATAAGTCCGGCTAGCCACCGGAGCTTCAACCACCTGCACATAAAGGCGGTCTGGTTGTTACCTGGGACTACGATCCTCTGTTTGCCTCCATTCTCAACGACAACCAGAGTCTCAGGGGCTACTATCTACACAGGGCACACCTAAAAATGTGCGGTACTATCACAAATGTGTATCATTTCACGTACCTCAAAACCCGTAAGTAGACTCATAAAGGCTTCATGCAACCCGCTTTCGGCAGACGGAATCCTTTCAATCACTGTACACATCAATGTACGGTGCTCTTCTGAGATAGTCGCTTGCTCTAGCAGATCCTTCAGTATGTCCGACCTCATACCAGATGGTGTCGGACAATTTTGATTTCTCTCTTCAAGAGCCGGATACTGAGGACTTCGGGTGGCCATAGGATTACCTTTTGGCCTTACCGGATCAGGAGAAACTCTCCGTGACGACACTTCAAGGTTGCCCGCTTCTTGAGCTGGGGAGTCCGGGGGAGGCGTTTCGCTCTCCATCATCCCCGGAAGAAGATCCCCCGAAGACGAGCTCTGCTGAGAAGGGCTCAGATCCGAACTACAAGATAAAAGCTTCGGTTATTTTCCTCAGAGGTAAGGTAGTATATCTTCACTATTAAGTACCATTTGATTACTTACAGCTCGTTAGAGGGCTGATCCCCGCGCGGACTTTGTGCGGCTAGAGCACCCTCCGAGGAAGGACCCTCCGGTGGAGATTTCTTCTTTTGTTTGGAAATCTTGGTTTCCGGATCCTCAAAGGTAGCCCTCTTCCTTCCCCGGAGCGAGAGAATGTCAGATTCTTCCCCTTGGTTATCCTCCCTCACGGAGGCGCTCATTCCATCTGTTGGAATTGGTAGCGGTGGAGGCCCGCTTTCGCCCTCCTTATTCCCCCCTTCATCTTCCTTTGAGGGCACCGGGCGAGGTGCTGGCTCGAGCATCTTTTCCAGCACCGGATTGTCCAAGCCTTCAGGAAGGGGGGCCGAACATCGGATCATCTTCGCCTTTGCTGTCCAGTCCTAGTCAAGGAGCGATTTTTCAGAATGCTGTCATGATAAATAAAAAGACAGTGTGTTCGGCTAGGGGATTACTTACTTGGGCCATGGTGCGGTTGCTGCTCAGGCCCACGTCCTCGGTAGTGTCCGGACACTCTACTTGGGGTCCGAAGAATGGTTTGTATAGCTCCTTGTGCGTCAGGCCAAGGAAGTTCTGGATAGTGCGCGGCCCTTCCGGGTTGAATTCCCACATACGGAGGGGCCGGCGTTTGCAAGGCTGGACTTGACGAACCAGCATGACTTGCATTACCATAACCAAACTGAAATCTCCCTCGAAGAGATCCTGGATGCGGCTCTGCAGTATGGGCATGTCCTTGGCTAGACCCCAGCTCAGCCCCTGCTCATCCATGACATCAGTTGTGGTGGAGGGCCCGAGCGAAAGGTGGGGGGAGCTACCCACTTGGCACTTCTGGGACTTGTGACGTAAAACTACTCCCGTTGCCATGATCCGGACACCTCTGAAAAGGAACCCTTAGGCCATGGAGCGCCCGTGATCTTGCTTATTAATGCGCCTCCGCATGCTGCATGCTACCCCTCGACCATCTTAGGCTTCACATCAAAGGTCTTGAGCCACAGGCCGAAGTGAGGGGTAATGTGGAGGAAGGCCTCACATACGACAATAAATGTCGAGATGTGAAGAAGGGAATCCGGGGCCAGATCGTGAAAATCTAGCCCGTAATAGAACATCAGACCCCTAACGAAGGGATCCAGAGTGAGGCCTAGTCCTCGGAGGAAGTGGGAGACGAACACGACGCTCTCGTTGGGTTCGGGAGTAGGGACGACCTGCCCTCGGGCAGGCAGCCGATGCGAAATTTCGGCGGTCAGGTATCTGGCCTCCCTCAACTTCTTGATATCCTCTTCCGTGACGGAGGAGGGCATCCATCGGCCCTGAAGGCTGGATCCGGACATGATTGAAGGTCCGAAGCACCTGACCTGGGCTTTGGGTGTTAGAACTCGAGGCGGGGGAAGGATTCGATTGAGCACGGGAGGAAAAAAGTAAAAGCCTTGCCCCTTTATAAAGAGGGTGAATATCAAGCGTCCTCCTCGTGGCCGTTTGGGACTTGCCTAAAATCTAGGAGTCCTAGGCACGGTTGGGTTGCCCACGTCCATATTGATGAGAATACCGTAATAAGGGGAACACGATCTCTGCTTTGACAAGATGTGTCAAGAAACCGCCTCGCGTTATGTGCGGGGCTGGTTAAAGAGAAACGGTTTGAATAATTACCGGGCCATGGCATGATGTCATACAGCCAAAAACGTGTCAGCAGATTAGATTTGTGGAAATATTATTCTCTCTACGGTGGTATGTGGAACTTATTTTGCAGGGTCGGACGCTATCCTTGTATTCAAACTCTTCTGTGATGTATTCGGAGGAGGAACCCGCCTTGCAATGCCGAAGACAACACTGCGCGCCGGACTCATCGTCATTGAAGCCTGGTTGAGGGGCTACTGCGGGAGTCCTGGATTAGGGGGTCTCCGGACAGCCGGACTATACCCTTTGGCCGGACTGTTGGACTATGAAGATGCGAGATTGAAGACTTCGTCCCGTGTCCAGATGGGACTCTACTTGCCGTGGAAGGCAAGCTAGGCTATTTGGATATGGATATCTCCTCCTTTGTAACCGACCTTGTGTAACCCTAGCCCCCTCCGGCGTCTATATAAACCGGAGGGTTTTAGTCCGTAGGACAACATACAATCATACCATAGGCTAGCTTCTAGGGTTTAGCCTCTCCGATCTCGTGGTAGATCAACTCTTGTACTGCTCATATTATCAAGAATAATCAAGCAGGACGTAGGGTTTTACCTCCATCAAGAGGGCCCGAACCAGGGTAAAACATCATGTTCCATGCCTCCTGTTACCATCCACCTTAGACGCACAGTTCGGGACCCCCTACCCGAGATCCGCCAGTTTTGAGACCGACAATGCCGGATGCGGTTCATCATGTAACAGTCATAACCTAGGGTGACACAGAACTAGCTCCAGTTCATTGATATAATGTAGGCATGTATTCCGAATATAGTCATACGTGCTTATGGAAAAGAACTTGCATGCCATCTTTTGTCCTACCCTCCCGTGGCAGCGGGGTCCTTACGGAAACTAAGGGATATTAAGGCCTCCTTTTAATAGAGAACCGGAACAAAGCATTAACACATAGTGAATACATGAACTTCTCAAACTACGGTCATCACTGGTAAGTATCCCGATTATTGTCACTTCGGGGTTAACGGGTCATAACACATAATAGGTGACTATAGACTTGCAAGATAGGATCAAGAACACTCATATATTGGTGAAAACATAATAGGTTCAGATCTGAAATCATGGCACTCGGGCCTTAGTGACAAGCATTAAGCATAGCAAAGTCATAGCAACATCAATCTCAGAACATAGTGGACACTAGGGATCAAACCCTAACAAAACTAACTCGATTACATGATAGATCCCATCCAACCCATCACCGTCCAACAAGCCTACAATGGAATTACTCAAGCACGGCGGTGAGCATCACGAAATTGGTGATGGAGGATGGTTGATGATGACAATGGCGACGGATTCCCCTCTCTAGAGCCCCGAACGGACTCCAGATCAGGCCTCCCGAGAGGTTTTAGGGCTTGGCGACGGCTCCGTATCGTAAAACGTGATGATTTCTTCTCTCTGATTTTTTTCTCCCCGAAACACAATATATGGAGTTGGAGTTGGAGTCGGAGAGGCAACAGGGGCCCCACGAGGTAGGGGGCGCGCCCTAGAGGGGCAGGCACGCCCCACCCTCGTGGAGAGATGGTGGGCCCCCTGGCCTTCATCTTTTGCAGGTATTTTTCATATTTTCTGAAAAGTGGCTCCATGAAGTTTCAGGTCATTCCGAGAACGTTTGTATCTGCACATAAATAACACCATGGTAATTCTGCTGAAAATAGCGTCAGTCCGGGTTAGTTCCATTCAAATCATGCAAGTTAGAGTCCAAAACAAGGGCAAAAGTGTTTGGAAAAGTAGATACGTCAGAGACGTATCAACTCCCCAAGCTTAAACCTTTGCTTGTCCTCAAGCAATTCAGTTGATAAACTGAAAGTGATAAAGAAAAACTTTTGCAAACTCTGTTTGCTCTTGTTGTTGTAAATATGTAAAGCCAGCATTCAAGTTTTCAGCAAAGATTATAACTAACCACATTTGCAATAACGCATAGGTCTCAAGTTTACTCATATCAATAGCATAATCAACTAGCGAGCCATAATAATAAATCTCGGATGACAACACTTTCTCAAAACAATCATAATATGATATAACAAGATGGTATCTCGCTATCCCTTTATGAGACCACAAAACATAAATGCAGAGCACCTTTAAAGACCAAGGACCGACTAGACATTGTAATTCATGGTAAAAGAGATCCAGTCAAGTCATACCCAATGTAAACTAACAGTAATAATGCAAAGGACAGCGGTGCTCTCCAACTGGTGCTTTTTAATAAGAGGATGATGACTCAGCATAAAAGTAAATAGATAGGCCCTTCGCAGAGGGAAGCAGGGATTTGTAGAGGTGCCAGAGCTCAGTTTTGAAACAGAGGTGAATAATATTTTGAGCGGTATTCTTTCATTGTCAACATAACAACCAAGATATGGCGATATCTTCCATGCTACACACATTATAGGCGGTTCCCAAACAGAATGGTAAAGTTTATACTCCCCCTTCCACCAACAAGCATCAATCCATGGCTTGCTCAAAACAACGAGTGCCTCCAACTAACAAGAGTCCCAGGGGGAGTTCTGTTTGCAATTATTTTGATTTAGTTTGCATAAAGCATGGGACTGGGCATCCCGGTGACCAGCCATTTATCTCGTGAGTGAGGAGCGGAGTCCACTCCTCTTGAGAATAACCCGCCTAACATGGAAGATATAGACAACCCTAGTTGATACATGAGCTATTCGAGCATACAAAATAGGATATTTATTTGAAAGTTTAGAGTTTGGCACATACAAATTTACTTGGAATGGCAGGTAGATACCGTATATAGGTAGGTATAGTGGACTCATGTGGAATAACATTGGGGTTTATGGAGTTGGATGCACCAGCAGTATTCCCGCTTAGTACAGGTGAAGGCTAGCAAAAGACTGGGAAGCGACGAGCTAGAGAGCGACAACAGTCATGGACATGCATTAAAATTAATCAACACTGAATGCAAGCATGAGTAGGATATAATCCACCATGAACATAAATATCGTGAAGGCTATGTTGATTTTGTCTCAACTACATGCGTGAACATGCGCTAAGTCAAGTCACTTAAATCATTCAAAGGAGGATACCACCCTATCATACCACATCATAACCATTTTAATAGCATGTTGGCACGCAAGGTAAACCATTATAACTCATAGCTAATCAAGCATGGCACGAGAAACTATGATCTCTAGTTGTCATTGCAAACATGTTTATTCATAATAGGCTGAATCAGGAACGATGAACAAATCATATTTACAAAAACAAAAGAGGTCAAGTTCATACCAGCTTTTCTCATCTCAGCCAGTCCATCATATAACATCATAATTGCCTTTCACATGCACGATCGAATGATGTGAATAATAATAGTGCACGTGCATTGGACTAAGCTGGAATCTGCAGGAATTCAATAAACAGGAGAAGACAAGGCAATATGGGCTCTTTTGTCAAATCAACAATAATGCATACAAGAGCCACTTCAACAATTTAATTATGGTCTTCTCCTATCGACCCCCAAAGGAAAGAAAAGAAATAAAACTATTTACACGGGAAAGCTCCCAACAAGCAAAACAATAAGAGGAAATCTTTTTGGGTTTTCTTTTTAATTACTACTACAAGCATGGAAATTAAACTGATTAAAAGCTACAACTAATTTTTTTGGTTTTTCTTAAGGTTTATTAAACACACAAGAAGAAAGCATAAAAAGGAAAGTAAACTAGCATGGATGATACAATGAAAAAGTATGAGCACCGACATCTAGCAATGAATGTGCGAACATAAATGTAATGTCGGTGGGAAATAAGTACTCCCCCAAGCTTAGGCTTTTGGCCAAAGTTGGTATATGGCCACGGCTAGCCTTGCGGATATCCATAATAGTAGTTGGGGTCGTACTGAGATGCAGCGGCTATCGCCTGCTGAGCTGCAGCGTGGCGACGAGCGGCCTCCGCTCTCCTCTCGTACTCATCTGCCTGCTCTCTGGTAATAGTATATCTTCCTTTTTCCTGATGATTAAAGAAGGCAGGAGCAGGGAGAGTAATATGGACAGCATGGCGTCTTTCAAAGATTAGTCGATACTGGAGAGGTGATTCATTCCTCTCGATAAACTGGTGGTGAACCATAGCATTAAAGTCTAGGTAAGCAGGAGGTAATTCAATATCATCTTCGCGTATGTCTATACCAAGAAAATTAGATATGCGGGTTGCATAAATTCCTCCAAAGAAATCTCCATTAAATCTATTAAGATGCAACCTATGTGCAACAATGGCTCCCAAATTATAAGATTTGTCTCCTAACACAGTACTCCGAAGAATACTGAGGTCAGGGACACACATGTGACATGCCTCATCTTTACCATTAATGCATCTACCTATGAAGAGAGCAAAATAATGTATAGCAGGAAAGTGAATGCTCCCTATGGTGGCTTGTGTTATATCTCTAGATTCCCCCACAGTTATACTAGCAAGAAAATTTCTAAATTCAGATTTGCGAGGATCCCTTGTACTACCCCATTGTGGAAGTTTGCAAGCAGTAGTAAAATCCTCTAAGTCCATAGTGTAAGAATTATCATAAGGATCAAACAGAACAGTTGGAGAATTACGTGAAGTTGAAAATTCAAACCTCCTCACAAAGGTACTGGTGAGGTAGTGATACTGGCTGCACTTCTCTTCCTCGAAGCTCACAAGATCAGCGTTATGCAAAGATGCGTTGAATTCTTCCTTAATTCACACTCGATCCATAAAGTTCTCAGAAGGCCATTTACAAGGACGCACTGGAGCGTCTCTTGGTGGCTCATCATCAGCATCACGCATTGCAAGCCTGGGTCCTTGCTTCCTTGAAGAACCACCTTGGAACATTTTCCTAAGCATATTTCTTCCTCTGAAAATTCTGAAATTTTTTAGTAACTTCAAAATAAAAGTAAACCAAACTCAATAATATTGATAGCAACTACTCCTACAAGTGCCTAGAACCTATATCATGCATCAAAACTACTTTTGACCATATAAATTTTACATGCAAGCTCAAGAACAGGGTCACCTAAGCAGCAAAAATTTGCAATGAATAAAGCACTAGAACAAAAACAAATTGGACCAATGGAGGAGTCACATACCAAGGAACAATCTCCCCAAGCAGTTTTGTGAGAGGTGCTTTGAGCAAGGAGATCGAAAGTGGCAGCAAAACGAGCTTGGACTCGGGTTTGAGCTGGTTATTCGTGTTTGGGAGAGGAAGAAGGAGTGTATGGGTGAAAGAATAAGTGGAGGAGGGCCACTGTGGGCCCGCGAGGCAGGGGGGCGTGCCCTCCACCCTCGTGGGCAGGTGGTTGACCCCCCTGTTGTGTTCTCAGTGCCAAATATTCTCAAATATTCCAGAAAAAATCATATTTAAATTTCAGGGCATTTGGAGAACTTTTATTTTCGGGGTATTTTTATATTGCACGGATAATCAGATAATAGATAGAAAAATATTTGTTTTTATTTTATTTAATATAAATAACAGAAAGTAAAAGTGGGGTACAAAAGGTTGTGCCTTCTAGTTTCATCCATCCCATGGTCATCAAAAGGAATCCACTAACAAGGTTGATCAAGTCTTGTTAACGAACTCATTCCGAATAACATGGAACCAAAGAAATTTCAAATAACACTATGTTACCTCAACGGGGATATGCACATCCCCAATAATAAGAATATCATATTTCTTCTTGACAGTAGGAAGAGGAAATTCAAAACCTCCAAATATAATCGATGGCATTTTTCCAATAGAGTTGATACTATGAACTTGAGGTTGTTTCCTCGGAAAGTGTATCGTATGCTCATTAACATGACAAGTGACATTTCCTTTAGTGCAATCAATAACAGCCCATGTAGTATTCAAAAAGGGTCTTCGAAGAATAGTAGACATACTATCATCCTCTGGAATATCAATAATAACAAAGTCCGTTAAAATAGTAACGTTTGCAACTACAACAGGCACATCCTCACAAATACCGACAAGTATAGCATTTGATCTATCAGCCATTTCCAAAGATATTTCAGTAGGTGTCAGCTTATTCAAGTCAAGTCTATGATATAAAGAGAGAGGCATAACACTAGCACCGGCTCCAAGATCACATAAAGCAGTTTTAATATAGTTTCTTTTAATGGAGCAAGGTATAGTAGGTACTCCTGGATCTCCAAGTTTCTTTGGTATTCCACCTTTAAAAGTATAATTAGAAAGCATAGTGGAAATTTCAGCTTCCGGTATCTTTCTTTTATTTGTAATATTATCTTTCATGTACTTAGCATAAGGATTGGTTTTGAGCATATCAGTTAATCGCATACGCAAAAAGATAGGTCTAATCATTTCAGCAAAGCGCTCAAAATCCTCATCATCCTTTTTCTTGGATGGTTTGGGAGGAAAAGGCATGGGTTTCTGAACCCAAGGTTCTCTTTCTTTACCATGTTTCCTAGCAACAAAGTCTTTCTTATCATAACGTTGATTCTTTGATTGTGGGTTATCAAGATCAACAGCAGGTTCAATTTCTATATCATTATCATTACTAGGTTGAGCATCTTCAATAACATTATCATTAACATTATTATTAGTTTCAGGTTCATTACCAGATTGCGTTTTAGCATCAGAAATAGAAATATCATTTGGATTCTCAGGTGTTTCAGTAATAGGTTCACTAGAAGCATGCGAAGTATTATCATTTTTCTATTTCTTCTTTTTAGAAGAACTAGGTGCATCTATATTATTTCTCTGAGAATCTTGCTCAATTCTCTCAGGATGGCCTTCAGGATACAAAGGTTCCTGAGTCATTCTACCAATTCTAGTAGCCACTCTAACATCATAATCATTTTTCTTACTATTCAATTCATTGAGCAAATCATTTTGAGCTTTAAGTACTTGTTCTACTTGAGTGGTAACCATAGAAGCATGTTTACTAATAAGTTTAAGTTCACCTTTAACATTAGCCATATAATCACCCAAGTGTTCAAGCATATTTGAATTGTATTTCAATTATCTACCAAAATAAGCATTAAAATCTTCTTGCTTAGCCATAAATCTATCAAACTCATCTGAGCATGGACTAGCAAACTTAGTAAATGGGATTTCAGCTTTATCATATCTATAGAGAGAATTTACCTTTACTATCTGTGTCGGGTTATCAAGACCATGAGTTTCTTCAATAGGTAAAGGATTAAGATCATATGTTTCTTCAATAGACAGTAAATTAAGACCATGTATTTCTTCAATAGGAGGTCAATTCTTAACATCTTCAGCTTTAATACCTTTTTCTTTCATAGATTTCTTTGCCTCTTGCATATCTTTAGGACTGAGAAATAGAATACCCCTCTTCTTCGGAGTTGGTTTAGGAATATGCTCGGGAATTGGCTCCGGATGTGTCCAATTATTTTCATTTTCTAACATATTATTCAATAGAATTTCATCTTCATCCGGTGTTCTTTCCTGAAAACAGAACCAGCACAACTATCCAGGTAATCTCTGGAGGCATCGGCTAGTCCATTATAAAAGATATCAAGTATTTCATTTTTCTTAAGAGGATGATCAGGCAAAGCATTAAGTAATTGGAGAAGCCTCCCCCAAGCTTGTGGGAGACTCTCTTCTTCAATTTGCACAAAATTATATATATCCCTTAAAGCAGCTTGTTTCTTATGAGCAGGGAAATATTTAGCAGAGAAGTAATAAATCATATCCCGGGGACTACGCACACAACCAGGATCAAGAGAATTAAACCATATCTTAGCATCACCCTTTAATGAGAACTGAAATATTTTAAGGATATAAAAGTAACGAGTTCTCTCATCTTTAGTGAACAGGGTGGCTATATCATTCAATTTAGTAAGATGTGCCACAGCAGTTTCAGATTCATAACCATGAAAAGGATCGGATTCAACCAAAGTAATTATATCAGGATCAACAGAGAATTCATAATCCTTATCAGTAACAAAGATAGGTGAAGTAGAAAAAGCAGGGTCAGGTTTCATTCTAGCATTTAGAGATTGCTTACTCCATTTAGCTAATAGCCTTTTGAGTTCATTTCTATTTTTGCAAGCTAAAATAGCTAAAGAAGCTTCTTGATCAAAAACATAACCCTTAGGAATAACAAGTGATTCTTCATCATCACTTTCATCAGTATCATCAGATTCAATATTTTCAATTTCTCTAGCCCTAGCAAGTTGTTCATCAAGAAATTTACCAAGTGGCACAGTAGTATCAGGCATAGAAGTAGTTTCATCATAAGTATCATGCATAGTAGAAGTGGCATCATCAATAACATGCGACATATCAGAACGAATAGCAAAAGCAGGTGTAGGTGTCGCAAGCTTACTCAAAACAGAAGGTGAATCAAGTGCAGAGCTAGATGGCAGTTCCTTACCTCCCCTCGTAGTTGAGGGATAGATCTTGGTTTTTGGGTTCTCAAGTTCTTCATAATGATAAGCAGATATATATCCCAAGTGACTCAAAGAATAGAGTTATGCTCCCCGGCAACGGCGCCAGAAAATAGTCTTGATAACCCACAAGTATAGGGGATCGCAACAGTTTTCGAGGGTAGAGTATTAAACCCAAATTTATTGATTCGACACAAGGGGAGCCAAAGAATATTCTCAAGTATTAGCAGCTGATACCTCTCCAATGTATCTATAATTTTTGATTGCTCCATGCTATATTATCTACTGTTTTGGACTATATTGGGCTTTATTTTCCACTTTTATATTATTTTTGGGACTAACCTATTAACCGGAGGCCCAGCCCAGAATTGTTGTTTTTTGCCTGTTTTAGGGTTTCGAAGAAAAGGAATATCAGACGGAGTCCAAACAGAATGAAACCTTCGGGAACGTGATTTTCTCACTGAATACAACTCAGGAGACTTGGACCCTATGTCAAGCCAACTAACAGGAGGTCACGAGGTAGGGGGCGCGCCTGCCCCCCCCCAGGCGCGCCCCCACCCTCGTGGGCCCCTTGTTGCTCCACCGACGTACTTCTTCCTCCTATATATATCCACGTACCCCCAAACGATCAGATACGGAGCCAAAAACCTAATTCCACCGCCGGAACTTTCTGTATCCACGAGATCCCATCTTGGGGCATGTTCCAGAGCTCCACCGGAGGGGGCATCGATCACGGAGGGCTTCTACATCATCATCCAAGCCCCTACGATGAAGTGTGAGTAGTTTACTTCAGACCTACGGGTCCATAGTTAGTAGCTAGATGACTTCTTCTCTCTTTTTGGATCTCAATACAATGTTCTCCCCCTCTCTTGTGGAGATCTATTTGATGTAATCTTCTTTTTACGGTGTGTTTGTTGAGATCGATGAATTGTGGGTTTATGATCAAGTCTATCTATGAATAATATTTGAATCTTCTCTGAATTCTTTTATGTATGATTGGTTATCTTTGCAAGTCTCTTCGAATTATCAGTTTGGTTTGGCCTACTAGATTGGTTGTTCTTGCCATGGGAGAAGTGCTTAGCTTTGGGTTCGATCTTGCGGTGTCCTTTCCCAGTGACAGAAGGGACAGCAAGGCACGTATTGTATTGTTGCCATCGAGGATAACAAGATGGGGTTTTTATCATATTGCATGAAACTATCCCTCTACATCATGTCATCTTGCTTAAGGCGTTACTCTGTTTTTAACTTAATACTCTAGATGCATGTTGGATAGCGGTCGATGAGTGGAGTAATAGTAGTAGATGCAGAATTGTTTCGGTCTACTTGTCTCGAACGTGATGCCTATATACATGATCATACCTAGATATTCTCATAACTATGCTCAATTCTGTCAATTGTTCAACAATAATTTGTTCACCCACCGTAGAATACTTATGCTCTTGAGAGAAGCCACTAGTGAAATGTATGGCCCCCGGGTCTCTTTCTCATCATATTAATGTCCATCACTTTATTATTTCTTTGCTTTTACTTTGCCTTTTACTTTTCACTTTGCATCTTTATACCAAAAATACCAAAAATATTATTTATGATCTCTATCAGATCTCACTTTTGTAAGTGACTGTGAAGGGATTGACAACCCCTAAGCGCGTTGGTTGCGCTGAGCTATTGTTTTTGTGTAGGTACAAGGGACTTGAGCGTAGCCTCCTACTGGATTGATATCTTGGTTCTCAAAAACTGAGGGAAATACTTACGCTACTTTGCTGCATCATCCTCTCCTCTTCGGGAAAATCCAACGCAGTGCTCAAGAGGTAGCAAGAAGAATTTCTGGCGCCGTTGCCGGGGAGTCTGCGCAAAAGTCAACATACCAAGTACCCATCACAATCCCTATCTCCCGCATTACATTATTTTCCATTTGCCTCTCGTTTTCCTCTCCCCCACTTCACCCTTTCCGTTTTATGCGCCCTCTCTCTCTCTATCCTCCCTCTCTATTTGCCTCTTTTGCTCGTTTGTTTGCTCGTGTGTTAGTTCGTTAGCTTGTCGTTATGTCAATTCCTTTACCTTCTGCCTCTATGTCTGAAATTGGGGGAATTGTTGTCGATATGGATAATGATAATATCATGAAAAATTCTGATGCTCCTGCTAAAGAACCTACCATCTTTCATACAAAAAAATTCCGTGTTGGTAGTGGTAATATTATTGGAAAAGGAGTTATTCAAGATTTCTTTACTTGTGCAGGTGCTTTACCTTCTATGGGTAGTTCTATCCTTCACAGAACTAGTAGTCTTGCGTATGCTATTGCCATGCTTGTAGTTGAACTTGAAAGACAATTCATGCACATGCATCCTTCCATACAAAGGATTTTTATGGAATTTTCTAATATTGAGCATTCTTCTGTTAAGCGTGCCGCTACTATCTTTTTGGCTCATGAGTTTAGATTCATAATAAAAGAAGCAAAAGAAATCTTTGCGCATTATAGGGTGGACGCTTGTCGTCCTCCCATAGAGGCTATCATCTTTGATCAAGAAAAATAATGCGATTTCAATCTCTAGACTATGTTACTTTCAATGAAAATCTTAGAAAAAGGGTTCCTACCAATGTTTAAGTTGATAGAATTTCTGAACTTAATGATGATTTGGCTATTCGAAATAATGAACTAGGATATTCTCTTGAATATAGGCTCACAAAGTTCTGTCAAAAGAATGCTTATAATGATGAATTGGTTGTGCATTATGAAGGACCAAAGGAGGAACCTATACCTCCCAAGGTTGATCTTGGGGACTTTTGTCCCATTAAATTTAGCCCTTTTGATTACTTTTGCTTGCCTCAAAGAAAACTTGATGCCGAACGTAGAGAATATGAAATGAGTTTTAATAATCTATCTTACTATTATGGCAATACCTAGATCTATTCTTGCTTGTTATGCCTAGCTAGGGGCGTTAAACGATAGCGCTTGTTGGGAGGCAACCCAATTTTATTTTTATTCCTTGCTTTTTGCTCCTGTTTAGTAATAAATAATTTATTTATCCTCTGTTCTGTTTGTTTTTTTTGTGTTTAATTATTGTTTGTGCCAAGTAGAACCATTGGGAAGACTTGGGGAAAGTCTTGTTGAACTTGCTGTAAAAAACAGAAACTTTAGCGCTCATGAGAACTGCTGTCAATTTTATTTGAAGAGTGCTATTTAGTTAATTATTTTTTCATATGATTATTAGATAAATTTCTCACGTCCAGAAATTTATTTTAGAATTTTTGGGGTTCGATATCTTGCGCTAGCTACAGATTACTACAGACTGTTCTGTTTTTGACAGATTCTGTTTTTCGTGTGTTGTTTGCTTATTTTGATGAATCTATGGCTAGTAAAATAGTTTATAAAACATATAGAAGTTGGAATACAGTAGGGTTAACACCAATATAAATAAATAATGAGTTCATTACAGTACCTTCAAGTGGTCTTTTGTTTTCTTTCGCTAACGGAGCTCACGAGATTTTCTACTTTAAGTTTTGTGTTGTGAAGTTTTCAAGTTTTGGGTAAAGATTTGATGGATCATGGAACAAGGAGTGGCAAGAGCCTAAGCTTGGGGATGCCCATGGCACCCCCAAGATAATCTAAGGACACCTAAAAGCCAAATCTTGGGTATGCCCCGGAAGGCATCCCCTATTTCGTCTACTTCTATCGGTAACTTTACTTGGAGCTATATTTTTATTCACCACATGATATGTGTTTTCCTTGGAGCGTCTTTTATGATTTGAGTCTTTGCTTGTTAGTCTACCACAATCATCCTTGTAATACACACCTTTTGAGAGAGCCATATATAATTTGGAATTTGATAGAATACTCTATGTGCTTCACTTATATCTTTTGAGCTTTATAGTTTTGCTCTAGTGCTTCACTTATATCTTTTAGAGCATGGTGGTTGATTTGTTTTATAGAAACTATTGATCTCTCATGCTTCACTTAGATTATTTTGAGAGTCTTTAATAGCATGGAAATTTGCTTAATAATAATATGTTTGGTATTCAAGATTTGTAGAACTTTCTTTTGAGTGCGTTGAATACTAAGAAAAGATTGATGCTTGATAATTGTTTTGAGATATGAAGATGGTGATATTAGAGTCATGCTAGTTGAGTAGTTGTGAAATTGAGAAATACTTGTGTTAAAGTTTGTGATTCCCGTAGCATGCACGTATGGTGAACCGTTATGTGATGAAGTCGGAGCATGATTTATTTATTGATTGTCTTCCTTATGAGTGGCGGTCGGGGGCGAGCGATGGTCTTTTCCTACCAATCTATCCCCCTAGGAGCATGCGTGTAATGCTTTGCTTTGATAACTTCTAGATTTTTGCAATAAGTATATGAGTTCTTTATGACTAATGTTGAGTCCATGGATTATACGCACTTTCCTTCCTTCCACCATTGCTAGCCTCTCTAATACCGCGCACCTTTCGCCGATATCAAACAGCCACCATACCTACCTATTATGGCATTTCCATAGCCATTCCGAGATATATTGCCATGCAACTTTCCATCGTTCCTATGACACACTCCATCATTGTCATATTACTAGCATGATCATGTAGTTGACATCGTATTTGTGGCAAAGCCACCATTCATAATCTTTCATAGATGTCACTCTTGATTCATTACATATCCCGGTACACCGTCGGAGGCATTCATATAGAGTCATATCTTGTTCTAAGAATTGAGTTTTAAGAAAAATAAAAATTGTGATGATCATCATTTTTAGAGCATTGTCCCAAGTGAGGAAAAGGATGACGGAGACTATGATTCCCCCACAAGTCGGGATGAGACTCCGGACGAAAAATAAAAAAAGGGCCAAAAAAAGAGAAGGCCCAAACAAAAAAAAGAGAGAAAAAGAGAGAAGGGACAATGTTACTATCCTTTTACCACACTTGTGCTTCAAAGTAGCACCATGATCTTCATAGTAGAGAGTCTCTCATGTTATCACTTTCATATGCTAGTGGGAATTTTTCATTATAGAACTTGGCTTGTATATTCCAATGATGGGCTTCCTCAAAATGCCCTAGGTCTTCTTGAGCAAGCGAGTTGGATGCACACCCACTTAGTTTCTTTTGTTGAGCTTTCATATACTTATAGCTCTAGTGCATCCGTTGCATGGCAATCCCTACTCACTCACATTGATATCTATTGATGGGCATCTCCATAGCCCGTTGATACGCCTGGTTGATGTGAGACTATCTTCCCCTCTTTTTGTCTTCTCCACAACCACCATTCTATTCCACATATAGTGCTATATCCATGGCTCACGCTCATGTATTGCATGAAGATCGAAAAAGTTTTGAAAATGTCGAAAGTACGAAACAATTTCTTGGCTTGTCATCGGGGTTGTGCGTGATTTAAATACTTTGTGTGGCGAAGATAGAGCATAGCCAGACTATATGATTTTGTAGGGATAGCTTTCTTTGGCCATGTTATTTTGAGAAGACATAATTGCTTTGTTAGTATGCTTGAAGTATTATTATTTTTATATCAACATGAACTTTTGTCTTGAATCTTTTGGATCTGAATATCCATACCACAATTAAGAAGATTTACATTGAAATTATGCCAAGTAGCACTCTGCATCAAAAACCTTGCTTTTATCATTTACCTACTCGAGGACGAGCTGGAATTAAGCTTGGGGATGCTTGATACGTCTCAACGTATCTATAATTTTTGATTGCTCCATGCTATATTATCTACTGTTTTGGACTATATTGGGCTTTATTTTCCACTTTTATATTATTTTTGGGACTAACCTATTAACTGGAGGCCCAGCCCAGAATTGTTGTTTTTTGCCTATTTTAGGGTTTCGAAGAAAAGGAATATCGAACGGAGTCCAAACGGAATGACACCTTCGGGAACGTGATTTTCTCACCGAATACAACTCAGGAGACTTGGAGCCTATGTCAAGCCAACTAACAGGAATTCACTGTTGGGGAACGTAGTAATTTCAAAAATTCTCCTACGCACACGCAAGATCATGGTGATGCATAGCAACGAGAGGGGAGAGTGTTGTCTACGTACCCTCATAGACCGGAAGCGGAAGCATTAGCACAATGCAGTTGATGTAGTCGTACATCTTCACCGCCCGACCGATCAAGCACCGAAACTACGGCACCTCCGAGTTCTAGCACACGTTCAGCTCGATGACGATCCCCGGACTCCGATCCAGCAAAGTGTTGGGGACGAGTTCCGTCAGCACGATGGCGTGGTGACGATCTTGATGTTCTACCGTCGCAGGGCTTCGCCTAAGCACCGCTACAATATTATCGAGGATTATGGTGGAGGGGGGCACCGCACACGGCTAAGAGATCAATGATCAATTGTTTTTGTCTATGGGGTGCCCCCCTGCCCCGTATATAAAGGAGTGGAGGATGGGGCCGGCCAAGGAGGGTGGCGCGCCCTAAGGGGGGAGTCCAACTCCCACAGGGAGTAGGACTCCCCTTTTTCCTATTAGGAGTAAGAGAGGGAAGGAAGAGGAAGGAGGGAGGAAGGAAAAGGGGGGCGGCTCCCCTCCCAATTCGGATTGGGCTTGGGGGGCACGCCCCCTCCCTTCCTCCTTTCCCCTCCTTTCCACTAAGGCCCGATAAGGCCCATATACCTCCCCGGGGGTTCCGATAACCTCCCGGCGATCCGGTATTGTCCCAATCTCATCCGGAACCTTTCCGGTGTCCAAATATAGTCGTCCAATATATCGATTTTTATGTCTCGACCATTTAGAGACTCCTCGTCAAGTCCGTGATCACATCCGGGACTCCGAACAACCTTCGGTACATCAAAATATATAAACTCATAATGAAACTGTCATCGTAACATTAAGCGTGTGGACCCTACGGGTTCGAGAACAATGTAGACATGACCGAGACACGTCTCCGGTCAATAACCAATAGCGGAACCTGGATGCTCATATTGGCTCCTACATATTCTACGAAGATATTTATCGGTCACACCGCATAACAACATACGGTTGTTCCCTTTGTCATCGGTATGTTACTTTCCCGAGATTTGATCGTCGGTATCTCAATACCTAGTTCAATCTCGTTACCGGCAAGTCTCTTTACTCGTTCCGTAATACATCATCCCGCAACTAACTTATTAGTTGCAATGCTTGCAAGGCTTATGTGATGTGCATTACCGAGAGGGCCCAGAGATACCCCTCCGACAATCGGAGTGACAAATCCTAATCTCAAAATACGCCAACCCAACAAGTACCTTCGGAGACACCTGTAGAGCACCTTTATAATCACCCAGTTATTTTGTGACCTTTGGTAGCACACAAAGTGTTCCTCCGGTAAATGGGAGTTGCATAATCTCATAGTCATAGGAACATGTATAAGTCATGAAGAAAGCAATAGCAACAAACTAAACGATCAAGTGCTAAGCTAACGAAATGGGTCAAGTCAATCACATCATTCTCCTAATGATGTGATCCCGTTAATCAAATGACAACTCATGTCTATGGCTAGGAAACTTAAGCATCTTTGATTCAACGAGCTAGTCAAGTAGAGGCATACTAGTGACACTCTGTTTGTCTATGTATTCACACATGTATTATGTTTCCGGTTAATACAATTCTAGCATGAATAATAAACATTTATCATGAAATAAGGAAATAAATAATAACTTTATTATTGCCTCTAAGGCATATTTCCTTCAGTCTCCCACTTGCACTAGAGTCAATAATCTAGTTCACATCGCCATGTGATTTAACATTAATAGTTCACATCACCATGTGATAAACACCCATAGTTCACATTGTCATGTGACCAACACCCAAAGGGTTTAATAGATTCAATAATCTAGTTCACATCGCTATGTGATTAACGCCCAAAGAGTACTAAGGTGTGATCATGTTTTGCTTGTGAGAGAAGTTTAGTCAGCGGGTCTGCCACATTCAGAACCGTAAGTATTTTGCAAATTTCTATGTCAGCAATGCTCTGCACTAAGCTACTCTAGCTAATTGCTCCCACTTTCAATATGTATCTAGATTGAGACTTCGAGTCATCTGGATTAGTGTCAAATCTTGCATCGATGTAACCTTTTACGATGAACCTTTTGTCACCTCCATAATCGATAAACATATCCTTATTCCACTAAGGATAATTTTGACCAATGTCCAGTGATCTACTCCTAGATCACTATTGTACTCCCTTGCCAAACTCAGGGAAGGGTATACAATAGGTCTGGCACACAGCATGGCATACTTTATAGAACCTATGGCTGAGGCATAGGGAATGACTTCCATTCTCTCTCTATCTTCTGCCGTGGTCGGGCTTTGAGTCTTACTCAATTTCACACCTTGTAGCACAGGCAAGAACTCTTTCTTTGACTGTTCCATTTTGAACTACTTCAAAAACTTGTCAAGGTATGTACTCATTGAAAACTTATCAAGCATCTTGATCTATGTATATAGATCTTGATGCTCAATATGTAAGCAGCTTCACCGAGGTCTTTCTTTGAAAAAACTCCTTTCAAACACTCCTTTATGCTTTGCAGAATAATTCTACATTATTTCCGATCAACAATATGTCATACACATATACTTATCAGAAATGCTGTAGTGCTCCCACTCACTTTCTTGTAAATACAGGCTTCACCGCAAGTCTGTATAAAACTATATGCTTTGATCAACTTATCAAAGCATATATTCCAACTCCGAGATACTGGCACCAGTCCATAGATGGATTGCTAGAGCTTGCATATTTTGTTAGTACCTTTAGGATTGACAAAACCTTCTAGTTGCATCATATACAACTCTTCTTTAATAAATCCACTGAAGAATGCAGTTTTGTTTATCCATTTGCCAGATTTCATAAAATGCGGCAATTGCTAACATGATTCGAACAGACTTAAGCATAGATACGAGTGAGAAACTCTCATCGTAGTCAACACCTTGTACTTGTCGAAAACCTTTTTGCGACAATTCTAGCTTTGTAGATAGTAATACTACTATCAGCGTCCGTCTTCCTCTTGAAGATCCATTTAATCTCAATGGCTCGCCGATCATTGGGCAAGTCAATCAAAGTCCATACTTTGTTCTCATCTCAGATTTCATGGCCTCAAGCCATTTCGCAGAATCTGGGCCCATCATCGCTTCCTCATAGTTCATAGGCTCGTCATGGTCAAGTAACATGACCTCCAGAACCGGATTGTCGTACCGCTCTGGTGCGGATCTCACTCTGGTTTACCTACGAGGTTCGGTAGTAACTTGATCTGAAGTTACATGATCATCATCATTAGCTTCCTCACTAATTGGTGTAGTAGTCACAGGAACAGATTTCTGTGATGAACTACTTTCCAATAAGGGAGCAGGTACAGTTACCTCATCAAGTTCTACTTTTCTCCCACTCACTTCTTTAGAGAAAAACTTCTTCTCTAGAAAGGATTCATTCTTAGCAACGAATGTCTTGCCTTCGGATCTGTGATAGAAGGTGTACCCAACAGTCTCCTTTGGGTATCATATGAAGAGACATTTCTCCGATTTGGGTTTGAGCTTATCAGGATGAAACTTTTTTCATATAAGCATCATAACCCCAAACTTTAAGAAACGACAACTTTGGTTTCTTGCCAAACCACAGTTCAGATTGTGTCGTCTCAACGGACTTAGATGGTGCCCTTTTTTAACGTGAATGTAGCTGTCTTTAATGCATAACCCCAAAACGATAGTGGTAAATTGGTAAGAAACATCATAGATTGCACTATATCCAATAAAGTATGGTTATGACGTTCGGAAACACCATTATGCTGTGGTGTTCCAGGTGGCATGAGTTTGTGAAACTATTCCACATTGTTTTAATTGAAGACCAAACTTGTAACTCAAATATTTTACTTCTGCGATCATATCGTAGAAACCTTATTTTCTTGTCACGATGATTTTCCACTTCACTCTGAAATTCTTTGAATTTTTCAAATGTTTCATACTTATGTTTCATCAAGAAGATATACCATATCTGCTCAAATCATCTGTGATGGTCAGAAAATAACGATACCCGCCGCGAGCCTCAACACTCATCGGATCGCATACATCAGTATGTATTATTTCCAATAAGTCAATTGCTCACTCCATTGTTCCGGAGAACGGAGTCTTAGTCATCTTGCCCAAGAGGCATGGTTCACAAGGATCAAGTGATTCATAATCAAGTGATTCCAAAATCCCATCAGCATGGAGTTTCTTCACGTGCTTTACACCAATATGACTTAAACGACAGTGCCACAAATAAGTTGCACTATCATTATTAACTTTTGCATCTTTTGGATTCAATATTATGAATATGTGTAACACTACAATCGAGATCCAACAAACCATTTTCGTTGGTGTGTATGACCATAGAAGGTTTTATTCATGTAAACAGAACAACAATTATTCTCTAATTTAAATGAATAACCGTATTGCAATAAACATGATCAAATCATATTCATGCTCAACGCAAACACCAAATAACACTTATTTAGGTTCAACACTAATCCCGAAAGTATAGGGAGTGTGCGATGATGATCATATCAATTTTGGAACCACTTCCAACACACATCGTCACCTCACCCTTAACTAGTCTCTGTTCATTCTGCAACTCCCGTTTCGAGTTACTACTCTTGGCAACTGAACCAGTATCAAATACCAAGGGGTTGCTACGAACACTAGTAAAATACACATCAATAATCTGTATATCAAATATACCTTTGTTCACTTTGCCATCCTTCTTATCCGCTAAATACTTGGGGCAGTTCCGCTTCCAGTGACCAGTCCCTTTGCAGTAGAAGCACTTAGTCTCAGGCTTAGGACCAGACTTGGGATTCTTCACTTGAGCAGCAACTTGCTTGCCGTTCTTCTTGAAGTTCCCCTTCTGCCCTTTGCCCTTTTCTTGAAACTAGTGGTCTTGTCTACCATCAACACTTGATATTTTTCTTGATTTCTACCTTCGTTGATTTTAGCATTACGAAGAGCTTGGGAATCGTTTCCGTTATCCCTTGCATATCATAGTTCATCACGAAGTTCTGCTAACTTGGTGATGGTGACTAGAGAATTCTATCAATCACTATCTTATCTGGAAGATTAACTCCCACTTGATTCAAGCGATTGTAGTACCCAAACAATCTGAGCACATGCTCACTGCTTGAGCTATTCTCCTCCATCTTTTTAGCTATAGAACTTGTTGGAGACTTCATATCTCTCAACTCGGGTATTTGCTTGAAATATTAACTTCAACTCCCGGAACATCTCATATGGTCCATGACATTCAAAACGTCTTTGAAGTCCTGATTCTAAGCCGTTAAGCATGGTGCACTAAACTATCAAGTAATCATCATATTGAGCTGGCCAAACGTTCATAACGTCTGCCTCTACTCCTGCAATAGGTCTGTTACCTAGCGGTGCATCAAAGACATAATTCTTCTGTGCAGCAATAAGGATAATCCCCAGATCACGGATCCAATCCGCATCATTGCTACTAACATTTTTCAACATAATTTTTTTCTAGGAACACAATAAACTGGGAGCAACATCGCGAGCTATTGATCTACAACATAGATATGCTAATACTACCAGGACTAAGTTCATGATAAATTAAAGTTCAATTAATCATATTACTTAAGAACTCCCACTTAGACAGACATCCCTCGAATCTTCTAAGTGATCACGTGATCCATATCAACTAAACCATGTCCGATCATCACGTGAGATGGAGTAGTTTCAATGGTGAACATCACTATGTTGATCATATCTACTATATGATTAACACTCGACCTTTCGATCTCCGTGTTCCGAGGCCATATCTGTTATATGCTAGGCTCATCAAGTTTAACCTGAGTATTCCGCGTGTGCAACTGTTTTGCACCCGTTGTATTTGAACGTAGAGCCTATCACACCCGATCATCACGTGGTGTCTCAGCACGAAGAACTTTCGCAACGGTGCATACTCAGGGAGAACACTTATACCTTGATAATTTAGTGAGAGATCATCTTATAAAGCTACCGTCGATCTAAGCAAAATAAGATGTATAAAAGATAAACATCACATGCAATCAAAATATGTGACATGATATGGCCATCATCATCTTGTGCCTTTGATCTCCATCTCCAAAGAATCGTCATGATCTCCATCGTCACCGGCATGACACCATGATCTCCATCATCTTGATCTATATCAATGTGTCCTCACATGGTTGTCTTGCCAACACTTGCTCTTGCAACTATTGCTATCGCATAGCGATAAAGTAAAGCAATTATTTGGCGCTTGCATCTTAAGCAATAGAATGATAACCATAAGGCTTTTGCCTGTTGCCGATAACTTCAACAAAAAATGATCATCTCATACAACAACTTATATCTCGTCATGTCTTGACCATATCACATCACAACATGCCATGCAAAAACAAGTTAGACGTCCTCTACTTTGTTGTTGCAAGTTTTACATGGCTGCTACGGGCTGAGCAAGAACCGTTCTTACCTACGCATCAAAACCACAACGATAGTTTGTCAAGTTGGTGTTGTTCTAGCCTTCGCAAGGACCGGGCGTAGCCACACTCGGTTCAACTAAAGTTGGAGAAAATGACACCCGCCAGCCACCTGTGTGAAAAGCACGTCGGTAGAACCAGTCTCGCGTAAGCGTACGCGTAATGTCGGTCCGGGCCGCTTCATCCAACAATACCGTCGAACCAAAGTATGACTTATATCGCCCACAACTCACTGGTGTTCTACTCGTTCACAACATCAACGCATAAAACCTGGCTCTGATACCACTGTTGGGGAACGTAGTAATTTCAAAAATTCTCCTACGCACACGCAAGATCATGGTGATGCATAGCAACAAGAGGGGAGAGTGTTGTCTACGTACCCTCGTAGACCGGAAGCGGAAGCGTTAGCACAACGCGGTTGATGTAGTCGTACGTCTTCACCGCCCGACCGATCAAGCACCGAAACTACGGCACCTCCGAGTTCTAGCACACGTTCAGCTCGATGACGATCCCCGGACTCCAATCCAACAAAGTGTCGGGGATGAGTTCCGTCAGCATGACGATGTGGTGACGATCTTGATGTTCTACCGTCGCAGGGCTTCGCCTAAGCACCGCTACAATATTATCGAGGATTATGGTGGAGGGGGGCACCGCACACGGCTAAGAGATCAATGATCAATTGTTTTGTCTATGGGGTGCCCCCTGCCCCCGTATATAAAGGAGTGGAGGATGGGGCCGGCCAAGGAGGGTGGCGCGCCCTAAGGGGGGAGTCCAACTCCCACAGGGAGTAGGACTCCCCTTTTTCCTATTAGGAGTAAGAGAGGGAAGGAAGAGGAAGGAGGGAAGAAGGAAAGGGGGGCGGCCCCCCTCCCAATTCGGATTGGGCTTGGGGGCGCGCCCCCTCCCTTCCTCCTTTCCCCTCCTTTCCACTAAGGCCCGATAAGGCCCATATACCTCCCGGGGGGTTCCGATAACCTCCCGGCGATTCGGTATTGGTCCAATCTCATCCGAAACCTTTCCGGTGTCCAAATATAGTCGTCCAATATATCGATTTTTATGTCTCGACCATTTCGAGACTCCTCGTCAAGTCCATGATCACATCCGGGACTCCGAACAACCTTCGGTACATCAAAATATATAAACTCATAATGAAACTGTCATCGTAACATTAAGCGTGTGGACCCTACGGGTTCGAGAACAATGTAGACATGACTGAGACACGTCTCCGGTCAATAACCAATAGCGGAACCTGGATGCTCATATTGGCTCCTACATATTCTACGAAGATCTTTATCGGTCAGACCGCATAACAACATACGTTTGTTCCCTTTGTCATTGGTATGTTACTTGCCCGAGATTTGATCGTCGGTATCTCAATACCTAGTTTAATCTCGTTACCGGCAAGTCTCTTTACTCGTTCCGTAATACATCATCCCGCAACTAACTTATTAGTTGCAATGCTTGCAAGGCTTATGTGATGTGCATTACCGAGAGGGCCCAGAGATACCTCTCCGACAATCGGAGTGACAAATCCTAATCTCGAAATACGCCAACCCAACAAGTACCTTCGGAGACACCTGTAGAGCACCTTTATAATCACCCAGTTACGTTGTGACGTTTGGTAGCATACAAAGTGTTCCTCCGGTAAACGGGAGTTGCATAATCTCATAGTCATAGGAACATGTATAAGTCATGAAGAAAGCAATAACAACAAACTAAACGATCAAGTGCTAAGGTAACGAAATGGGTCAAGTCAATCACATCATTCTCCTAATGATGTGATCCCATTAATCAAATGACAACTCATGTCTATGGCTAGGAAACTTAACCATCTTTGATTCAACGAGCTAGTCAAGTAGAGGCATACTAGTGACACTCTGTTTGTCTATGTATTCACACATGTATTATGTTTCCGGTTAATACAATTCTAGCATGAATAATAAACATTTATCATGAAATAAGGAAATAAATAATAACTTTATTATTGCCTCTAGGGCATATTTCCTTCAGTCACGAGGTAGGGGGCGCGCCTGCCCCCCCCCCCCCCCCCCCCCCCCCCCCCCCCCCCCCCCCCCCCCCCCCCCCCACCCTCGTGGGCCCCCTGTTGCTCCACCGACGTACTTCTTCTCCTATATATATCCACGTACCCCCAAATGATCAGATACGGAGCCAATAACCTAATTCAACTGCCGCAACTTTCTGTATCCACGAGATGCCATCTTGGGGCCTGTTCCGGAGCTCCGCCGGAGGGAGCATCGATCACGGAGGGCTTCTACATCATCATCCAAGCCCCTCCGATGAAGTGTGAGTAGTTTACATCAGACCTACGGGTCGATAGTGAGTAGCTAGATGGCTTCTTCTCTCTTTTTGGATCTCAATACAATGTTCTCCCCCTCTCTTTTGGAGATCTATTCGATGTAATCTTCTTTTTGCGGTGTGTTTGTTGAGACCGATGAATTGTGGTTTATGATCAAGTCTATCTATGAATAATATTTGAATCTTCTCTGAATTCTTTTATGTATGATTGGTTATATTTGCAAGTCTCTTCGAATTATCAGTTTGGTTTGGCCTACTAGATTGGTTGTTCTTGCCATGGGAGAAGTGCTTAGCTTTGGGTTCGATCTTGCGGTGTCCTTTCCCAGTGACAGAAGGGGCAGCAAGGCACGTATTGTATTGTTGCCATCGATGTTAACAAGATGGGTTTTTTATCATATTGCATGAAACTATCCCTCTACATCATGTCATCTTGCTTAAGGCGTTACTCTGTTTTAACTTAATAATCTAGATGCATGCTGGATAGCGGTCGATGAGTGGAGTAATAGTAGTAGATGCAAAATCGTTTCGGTCCACTTGTCTCGGTCGTGGTGCCTATATACATGATCATACCTAGATATTCTCATAAGTATGCTCACTTCTGTCAATTGCTCAACAATAATTTGTTCACCCACCGTAGAATACTTATGCTCTTGAGAGAAGCCACTAGTGAAACCTATGGCCCCCCGGGTCTCTTTCTCATCATATTAATCTCCATCACTTTATTATTGCTCTGATTTTACTTTGCCTTTTACTTTTCACTTTGCATCTCTATACCAAAAATACCAAAAATATTATTTACCATCTCTATCAGATCTCACTTTCGTAAGTGACCGTGAAGGGATTGGCAACCCCTAAGCGCGTTGGTTGCGTTGAGCTATTGTTTTTGTGTAGGTACAAGGTACTTGAGTGTAGCCTCCTACTGGATTGATACCTTGGTTCTCAAAAACTGATGGAAATACTTACGCTACTTTGCTGCATCATCCTCTCCTCTTCGGGGAAATCCAACGCAGTGCTCAAGAGGTAGCAGCAGCAGAGTTGTCAATTCAACCTCACCTGGAAACTTAATATCTACAGCAAAGTGTTTAGTAGCAAGGTAATATGATAGTATTGATAACAGTAGCAAAAGGTAACAGTATTAAAAGTAATGTTTTTGGTATTTTGTACTGATGATAGCAACAGCAACGGAAAAGAAAATAAGCGAAGAACAATATATGGAAAGCTCGTAGGCAATGGATCGGTGATGGAGAATTATGCCGGATGCAGTTCATCATGTAACAGTCATAACCTAGGGTGACACAGAACTAGCTCCAGTTCATTGATATAATGTAGGCATGTATTCCGAATATAGTCATACGTGCTTATGGAAAAGAACTTGCATGACATCTTTTGTCCTACCCTCCCGTGGCAGCAAGGTCCTTACGGAAACTAAGGGATATTAAGGTCTCCTTTTAATAGAGAACCGGAACAAAGCATTAACACATAGTGAATACATGAACTCCTCAAACTACGGTCATCACCGGTAAGTATCCCGATTATTGCCACTTCGGGGTTAATGGATCATAACACATAATAGGTGACTATAGACTTGCAAGATAGGATCAAGAACACTCATATATTGATGAAAACATAATAGGTTCAGATCTGAAATCATGGCACTCGGGCCCTAGTGACAAACATTAAGCGTAGCAAAGTCATAGCAACATCAATCTCCAAACATAGTGGACACTAGGGATCAAACCCTAACAAAACTAACTCGATTACATGATAGATCCCATCCAACCCATCACCGTCCAGCAAGCCTACGATGGAATTACTCACGCACGGCGGTGAGCATCATGAAATTGGTGATGGAGGATGGTTGATGATGACGATGGCGACGGATTCCCCTCTCTGGAGCCCCGAACGGACTCCAGATCAGCCCTCCCGAGAGGTTTTAGGGCTTGGCGGCGGCTCCGTATCATAAAACACGATGATTTCTTCTCTCTGATTTTTTCTCCCCGAAACACAATATATGGAGTTGGAGTTGGAGTCAGAGAGGCAACAGGGGGCCCACGAGGTAGGGGCGCGCCCCCCACCCTCGTGGAGAGGTGGTGGGCCCCCTGGCCTTCATCTTTTGCAGGTATTTTTCATATTTTCTGAAAAGTGGCTCCGTTAAGTTTCAGGTCATTCCGAGAACGTTTGTTTCTACACATAAATAACACCATGGTAATTCTGCTGAAAACAGCATCAGTCCGGGTTAGTTCCATTCAAATCATGCAAGTTAAAGTGCAAAACAAGGGCAAAAGTGTTTGGAAAAGTAGATACGATGGAGACGTACCAGCGGTGAGTGGCGGCGCCGAGCCGACAGGGAGGCGGGGGCGATGGGGCCGTGGTGGCGCCGGGTGGTGGGGGCGGCGGGGCGGCGAGGTGGGGCGGTGGGGTGACGAGGCGTCGGCGTGTGGGGGCGGCGGGGTGGTGGGTCGACGGGGCAAGTGGCGGCGAGTGGCGGGGGCGGCGGCGGGTAGTGGGGGCGGCGGCGGCTGCTTTGGTCGTCGGGGAGGAGAGAGGGAGAGAAACAGAGAGAAGGGGCGGGGTGGGGCTCGGTCGTTAGTTAGGTCACTTTTTTGCCGTCCGCACACCCTTTGCCGTCCTCTTCGTTTCCTCTTTGTCGTCTGCTAGCAGACAGCAAAGAGGGGGGCCGTTAAGTTTTTTCCAATTAGATCGTTTAGTGGGGCCAGCTCTCTCTTTGCCGTCAGCCAGCGCACGGCAAAGAACAGGCTGATGGCAAAGACCTTCTTTGCCATCAGCCTATTATTTGCCGTCCGTTTTCTGTAAGCGGACGACAAAGACCTTCTTTGCCATCTGCCAGTGGACGGCAAAGAACTGGCAGACAACAAATAAGCTAATTCCAGTAGTGATAGTCCGATTGCCTGGTTCGTTGTGTTGAACACCTCCTTCGAAGGACCCAAAACTGGGATAAAGAGTGAGCAGATTTATCCCGAACACCCCCATACTTCCTACGTGGGGGCCAGAAGCCGACGACTGGCCAACTCTCAGCATTAATATATATAACGGCCGCGCAGGAGGATAAACTTTCATATAACAGGCAATAAATAATAGAAATGACCTTGCTCAACATTACAAAGGACAACATGATTGAATTCATGGAAATATAATGTCCTTGGTGCATTGCTCCGCTGCAAGGCAGGATCCTTTCAGGACACTTTCATAATATAACTCAGGCTTGCGGTGCTCCTTTCCCTCCGGCGGCCCCTCGGTCACCAGCTTTCAGCATCCATCTTCCCCTAGTGCACCTTTGCGCGGTCGAAGGCCATTCGCGCACCCTCTATACAGACTGACCGCTTAATGATGTCCAGTCGAGGGCAGGCACTCGCAAGCCGTTTCACGAGCCTGAAGTAGCTGCCTGGAATCGGCTCAGCGGGCCATAGCCGGATAATCAAATCCTTCATGGCTAGCTCGGCCGCGTTCTGTAGTTCGATCAGCTATTTCAGTTGGTCGGCAAAAGGCACTGGATAATTCGGCGCCAGATACTATGATCAGAAGAGCTTATCCGCAGTGTTCCTTTCTTCGGCTCGGTAGAATTGTGTGGCATCAGATATGCTGCGTGGCAGCTCCGCAAACACCCCTGGAGAAATCCGAACTCAAGATTAGAAACATGATTTTCTTCCCAAATACTTGCCTTACGTGGAACAAGCCTTACCCACCGCGATCTTCCTCGCCTCTTGAATCTCCTGCAGGGCACCCTGGGTTTCCCCCTGGGCATCGCATGCGGCCTGATGAGCCTTGGTAAGTTTGGATTCTTTCTCTGTTAGACTCTGCTCCAAGGCCTCACTTCTTCTCATGACCTCTTGAAGCTCTTGCTCAGCTTCAATAACCCTGGCCTCGTGCTTCTCACGAAGAGCCCGCTCTGCGGCTGCCTTTCCCTCTCCCTCGGCAACAACCTTCTTCAGAGCCTCGACTTCGGTCATCGCCCCTGGCGCAAATCACAAAACATATTTTAAAATTCATTCGCACTGAACGTGAGCAAGGTTTGCGCATACCTTGTTTATCCTCCAACTGCCTTTTCAACTGGCCCAATTCTTCTGTGGCCCACTCCAGACTTTGATTTAGTCCGGAGACCTCCGCAGTACGAGAGGTGGCAGTCGCTACAAACGCATGTTTATACCAAAAGAGAGGTAAATATCATCAAGTGAGTCTCATGCGAACATAGATTTGATCCTCTGCCCGGTTCTTTCTCCCACCGAACAGTGTATCAGGGGATACTATCTATACTGTGACACTCTTCGAAACTTCATAAAACATACCTCAAATCCTCTTATAAGGCTAATACAGGCTTCATTCAGCCCACTCTTCGTAGATTGAATCTTCGCAATCACCGCACCCACAAGGGCACGGTGCTCATCGACGACGGAGGCGCTTTTCAGCGCCGCCAATAAAGTATCCAGCACCTCTGGTTGGACAGAGGTTGCCGGTGGAACAGGTACACCCCCTCTAGCCGAGGGAGACTGCCTGCCTGACTCTGGAACCATATTGGTCCCCGGAATAGCGTCCGGCTAGGGGCCAAATTCAAGATGGCTCCCGCCGACGACGCCCATGGGAGCCTTCTCTCCCGTGTGTCCAGCCCCTGAAGTTTGACCTCTTGGCGCCACTTTGGCAACCTCTGCCCCCCTCCTTGGCCTAGGTCCTCATAGGACAAAGCCTCGGTGTCATTCACATGTTTGGGGGAAGGTGCCTTCAGGGGTGTCCCGCTCTCCATAGCGTCCGAGCCTAGCAAATCCTCCGACGAGGATTGCTCCTCACGGGACCTCGTCGGACTGCAAAAAGTATGGCCCAGATCAAGATATTGTGCCAGGATAAGTATGGACGCATAAACGTGTTCGGATTTTATATACTCACGAGTTCACCAGGGGCTGAGCCCTGGGATCCCACTCCGGGCTGCTATCGGCAGCGGTGGACTCCTCTGGAAGAAGAGTTTTTCCCTTCTTAGGCGACTCGGCCTCCAACGACGCGGAGGCTGTCCTTTTCTTTCTCCCCCCCCGGCTGGGGAATTGTCCTCCTCCTCCTCTTCGAAGGAATAACAGGCATTGGAATCTTCGGATATCGTGTCCGAGGTGCCACGATGACGGAGGCCGCCCCTGGTCTTCTTGGCCTCTCTCTCGGCCTTCTTCTTCGACGCCTTGTAGGGCGCCGGGACCAGCATCTTCGTTAGAAGCGGGCCGGCCGGTTCTTCAGGTAGCGGGGCCGGATAGTAGATCCGCCCCACCTTGTTCGTCCAGCCCTAGGAGAGTTGTGGAAAACACATTAAGCGTTTCCCTTGGGTTATGCAAATAAAACTTATAATGGCTTACCAAACTTGCGGGGCGGGACAAGTGGTACCCGCGGTCCTCGGCTGAGTCCGGCCATGATTTGCCGGACTTAAAAAGCACCCTCCAGATATCTTTGTGTGAGGAGCCAAAGAGCTCTCGCAGGGTCTGGTGCTTGGCCGGGTCGAATTCCCATAAATTGCAAGCCCGGTGTTGACAAGGAAGGATTCGGCGAGCTAACATCACCTGGACTACATTGACAAGTTTGATATCCTTGTCTTCCATATTCTTGACGCGCGTCTGAAGTACCGATAGCTTGTCGGACGAAGACCAATCCAGGCCCTTCTTTGGCCAGGACGTAAGCCGCAGGGGGGCTCTGGATCGGAATTCAGGAGCAGCGGCCATTTCGTGCCGCGCGGCTCAGTGATGTAAAACCACTGCTGCTGCCACTCTTTGACGGAATCATTGAAAGTACCTATTGGCCATGTGATGTTGGGCATCTTGCTCACCATGGCGCATCCGCACTCGGCGTGCTCTCCACCCACTACCTTGGGCTTCACATTAAAGATCTTCAACCATAAGTCGGAGTGTGGCGAGATGCGGAGAAAGGCCTCGCACACGACGATGAACGTCGAGATGTTGAGGAAGGAATTGGGGATAGATCATGAAAATCGATCCCATAGTAATACATGATGCCGCGAATGAATGGGTGGAGGGGAAACCCCAGCCCACAGACAAAATGAGGAAGGAAAACAACCCTCTCGCGGGGTTCCGGAGTAGGGACGATCTGTCCTGCCATCGGGAGACGGTGGCTGATTTTCTGGGCCAGGTACCCGGCCTCCCGAAGCCTTTTGATATCCTTCTCCCGGATGGTGGAGGCCATTCATTTGCCTCCTACTCCGGATCCAAACATTTTCGGAGGACCTTTGTGGTCGGAAAGGACGAACGCTTGGGCGCTGGGGCTCGAGCAGAGGGGAATGGATAAGCAGAAGGAGAAGGTGTGGGTGAAAAAGGGGAGTCCTTATCTCCTTATAAAGGCGGCAGGGATCCAACGCCTCCCCACTTGCCTGGTAAACTCGCTTATTCCCCAAGCATCGCGCTAAAGACGCGGTTGGATTACCATACCCGTATTGATGTGTAGCGACCCGACCTCAGACGGTCAAGTCTCTGTGCTTAAGTGTCATCCCTGGATCGGTATGCTGACACACACAGTACTCGAGGATTTATAACAGAGGTAAATCACATGTATAAAGTATCATAAATACTATTACCTCAATCAATATAGCGGAAGTAATAACGGTTGTGGATTCCCATCAACACCAATGGCAAAGTTGAGTGTAGAAATCGTAACCCTAACGTATCACTTACTCGTCGTAAGATAATCGTGCAACATGAGACGTTGCACCACAAAGGGTCAGTACATTGAATGTACTGGCAAATTCACACCATAGGATAATGATGAATAAAGGCTATCACTACATGCATATTTGGCTGGTGGAAAGCTCAATGGTTATAGTTTTTGCGAAAAGCCAATTTTTCTCTACTGCAAAGGAATATATTTTATTTAACTACAAAGTTGGTTGAAAAATATTGAGAAGGTTCCTCCAACTCAATCCCAAATTAACATCAATAACCCGACAAATTATTTAAGTAACGTGATGAGATCAATATGATAATCCAAGTACCAGAGACTCAAGATGTCCATAACCGGGGACACGACTAATCATGATTAGTTTGTACACTCTGCAAAGGTTTGCGCACTTTTCCCCACAAGACTCAATCGCCTCCGTTGGATTTCTCGCACTACGTGATGTTTGAGAAACAGATGACCGAGACACAGTCTTTCAGAAATATTGACTCTCTACTCCGGGCAGACCATACCAAACCTACAACCCACTATCTGCTGATCCACCTCTTCAAGAGCTTCACGTAACTTACTCAACTATGCTAGAGCCCATAATAGCTTGTGGCTGCACACGGAAGCTTCTAGCATGAATAATCTTATGATCCCTTTGAGCCTGGGTGGCGGTCCATAGGAAAATCACACGGAACCCCGGGATTTCCAAAAATACAGGCAACACTGGGTACTCCAGGTGCCTCAATCAACCCAGATGTGTATTCAAGTTGCCACCTTAATTTAAACCATTATTTAACAATCTCACATCTGTCATGGATTTCACTCACCCAAACCACGTCTACGAGCATAGCATAGCAGTATGAGCATAACGTAAAAGTAACTCCCAAGGTTTGAATGCAGGGCAATAGGTTCTACCTCATCAACTACTTCCCAACCCACATGTTAATGTCATCCTAACCATGCAATGTTTGAGGATTGGAACTAATACATAAAAACTGGGTGATAAAGGGATATGATCAAAGTGTGAACTTTCCTGCAATGTTGATGAAGATGATTCGCACTCAAAACTCTTGATAGTTCTACTCGTCACACTCCGGTCAATCTATCGTAGGCAAGCAATAGTAACCACACATAAGCAATCACTCAAAAGATCAGAAAGAACGAGGAACAATTCGGAAAGCATCAAAACCAAGCAAATAACTCTTGCAACATAAAACAATTTCTAACAGTACCAAAATTATGTGTATTTGGCCTTATCAGAAAGTTTAGGTCAAGAGCTTCGACTTGCAAAAAAAATCAACTCAAAAGGAGCTACGAAACTGAAGTTATGATCAAACGAAGTTTGAATTCAAATCTGGTCTAATTCAAATTTTAAAATTTCAAAAACATGTTTGAGTTGGATTACTGGATAGAGGGGATCGTAACGAAGAAGTGGGCGTTGGATTCGTTGGATTTGGATAAACGGGTAAAAAGTAGTGATCGTTGGAAGCAGAGGGACTAATCTGTAAGAAATTTATCACGAATAGGTCCCTGGCTGAAAACTAAAAAGAAAAAGAAAAAAATCCTATCGAGCGAACGCTCGCTAACATAACCTAAAGAACGAAACCATTCTCTGCTAAGACCTAACCTAGCAAACGTTCTCTAAATAACCTAACTAAAAAAAGAAAACCGACTAAAAGAAAACCGAAGAAAACCTAAAGAGAAAATAAACCGGATCTAGGGTTTTGGTGGTTTTACCAGTTCGGTCGGCTCGGCGGTTTAGGCGGAGAAAACCACCGGCGGGACGGCGAACAGCGGGCGGCGGCTCCGGCGAATTCGGTGATGGGGTTGCGCGGCGCGGGCGGCGCTGCAGACAGTGGGGCAAGGCGACAGCAGCGGGAGCAGGCGAGGCGGCGCAGGGCAGCGGTGCAGGCGGAGCAGCGGCAGGAGCAGGCGAGGCAAAGGCTCCGGCGAGATGCAGCCGCGGCGCGGCGAACGAGAAGTGCGGCGGCGGCGCGAAGAGAGAGCGGGCGGCGGCGGCGCTAGCTTATATTGAGGGGGGCGAGGGGTTGCGTGGAGAAGGGGCAGGAGGAGGCCGGGCGGCGCACGGTGTCCATGGCGGCGGCGGTGCTCCCGTGCTGGCTTAGGAGACCGAGCGGAGCTCGGGGACGAGCGGGGTTGGGCTGGCTGGGCCACGGCCTGGCTGGGTGCTGGGCCGGCCCAGTCGGCGAAGATTTTTTTAACATTTGTCCAGACAAACTAAAATAAATAAAACAAAATAAACTAAAATATTATATAGGCATACAATATATCGAAATTTTTAGAAAAAGATTTCCTACAAGCTGAACATTTTCCTAGCATTAAATAAAATTCACACAAATTCAGATAATTCAAAGAGTGCTACTGGTCTAATAAAATCCAATAAAAATCATTATAAAAAATACCAAAATTAATTCAAATTTGTTTCTCTCCAATTTTCTCATGTAGGGAATCATGTTACCCCATTTTCCATATATTTTATTTTTGGAGAAAAATAATTTGAATAAAATCCAAATAACTCCAAATTGAAAATAATTACGAAAGGGGACTTTGAATTTGATCCTTTTAACCTCCCAACTCATATTCCATATAATTTGAAGAAGTCATTTTATCTTCTCTCATGAAAATCATTGAGTTGCTTGAAGTTTCTGAATTAAAAATATTTCCAAATGAAATTCAAATCTTTTCAAAACCCTTTTCATTTATTTAAATGGAAGAAGTCATGTCATCTTCTCTCGAAGGTTTTGTATTTGAAAAGAATTTGAATTCACGGAGATCAAAATGCAAAAGGTGAAAGTTTGGAAAAGTCCTTTTATTCCCTCTCATTTAACTTTCAAAAAGTTTCGAATTTCACTCAATCAATCACACAACAATCAAACAATCAATCAATCTGTCTATTTATTATAACATTCCAAAATTTAAAATTTTGGGATGTTACAAACCTACCACCCTTAAAATGAATCTCGTCCTCGAGGTTCGGAGAGGCTAGAAAGAAATAGGTTAGGTTTGGGGTCTCCTCAAAATCCATCAATTGTCACAGGAGGGTGTCTGGGGTGCTACCACCCTTAGAAGCATGGTTACGGTTCCATCAAAACTCATATACTTCATCCATATTGTTAACAGTGTCGGTCTTCTCAGATCCTCGGGGAAATTCTTTCTCTGGGCACTTCCGGTAGTGGCATAACCTTTTCCTCAATACTTCTGTCCTTTCATCCTGGTAAGGTTATTCTGAGATTGGGTCTTCTTAGCTGACGGGTCTGGCGCCAATACTAAACAACTATCGATATCTCATGGTGGTCAACAGTTTATGGTTTTCTCCTGTAGGAAATGGGTCTGGGCTGAACCTCACCGTATAACCTACGGTTGGCAAAAGCTGCCTTGTACAAGGGAAAATGATTATACCATTCTAAGGTTTAAACAAGGCTTAATATCGTCGTCTCTCTACTATAGGTAAGTCACTCAGATTTACCATCCCATATAGCAAGGCGAATAATAAGAGTAAGTCGGTATGGTGATCAATCCATCCCGCACCCAAATCATTACCTTGTACATGGTTTAGCAAATCTCGCATTCTAACACTCGGTCATCCTCACAAGCATTACAGAATTTCTCTTGTCGACGAACCAAGTTCGGTTAAATCCATTAATTCTGCAAGCCAAACAAACATCTATTGTTCCTTCACAACCCTCAGGTTTTGCGTAACTCCTATAAGATCGTCTGTCGATAAAATCGTAACTTCTTCCAGGGTTTTTCCTTCAGCAAGAATGTGCTTGCTTCTTGGCAGGTCCTGGGGCCTATGTGTTATGGCCCATCCCATCACTTGTAAACCTTGAACTTATCCTCTAGGCAACTTATCATTATTCCAACATCCAACTTCCAGCTTCCTAGCATACTTAAAATCCATCCAATTGTACGGTCCTTCTTCCTTCTATTGGTTCCAAACTAAGACGTGATTACTAAGACTCATCATGGAGTTATGATCGTTCCATAATACCAACATCATACCTCCTTTATATCCAATAGTAATTCATCTCTTCATCCTCATGGGTTATCCCACATACCGAGATAAAAACTTATACTTATGGAGTCCATACTCCACTTCGTGGAACATCATTATCCTTTCCAGGGTCAAGTGTCCTTACTGTGGAATATTGGCCATCTCTGCATGGCACTTTTTCAACTGGGAAACGTGAAACACATCATGAACTCCTGACAGTCCTTCGGGTGACTCCAACTTGTTGGCCACTTCTCCCATACGCTCCAAAACTCGGTATGGTCCTACAAATCTCAGGGCTAACTTTCCCTTAACTCCAAATCGTTTAACTCCTCGCAGAGGGGACACACGAAGACATGCTCTATCTCCAATTTCATATATTACCTCCTTGCGTTTTTGAGTCTGCATAACTCTTCTGCTTGGACTGAGCTACCTTCAGTCTATCTCGAATCAACTTAACATTCTCTTCTGACTCCTTGATCACATTTGGTCCAACCAACTGACGGTCTCCAACTTCATCCCACATCAACGTGTCTGGCTCCTTCTCCCATACAAAACTTCAAAAGGGGCCATCTTCAAACTGGCTTGGTAGCTGTTGTTGTATGGGAACTCCGCGTAAGGTAGATTATCATCCATACTAGATCCATAATCTAGCGCACACGCTCTCAACATGTCCTCCAGAATCTGATTGACTCTCTCGGTCTATCCATCTGTCTGTGGATGAAAGGCTGTACTGAACTCTAGCCCTGTACCCAAAGTCTGGTGCAGCTGATTCCAAAACTTTGAGGTAAACTGTGTTCCTTTATCTGATATGATGGTCCTCGGAACTCTATGCAGACATACGATCCTGGTGAAATATATCTTGGCTAACTTCGCACTTGTATAGGTGGTTTTTGCTGGGATAAAGTGAGCCACTTTGGTCAAGCGAATCAACTACTACCCAGATAGAATCATATCCCGATCGGGTTCTAGGAAATCCGGTGATGAAATCCATGCCAAGCTTATCCCACTTCCATTCGGGTATCGGCATAGGCTGTAGTAATCCTGCTGGCTTTTGATGCTTTGCTTTTACTCTCTTTGGCATACATCACCTACGACTACATACTCCGCAATATCCTTCTTCATACCAGTCCACCAGAAACGCTCCTTCAAATCCAAATACATCTTGGTGTTTCCAGGGCGAATCGAGTATGGTGAGTCATGAGCCTCCTGAAGTATTTTCTTCCTTATCTTTGCATTATTGGGCACATATACACGGTCCTCGAACCTTAAGGTGTCGTGGTCATCCTTACGAAAACCTTTGGCCTCTCCTTTTCTCATCCTCTCTTTTATCTCAGCAATCTCTTTGTCATCCTTCTGAGTCTTCACGGATCTTTCCCAACAATGTAGACTGAACTTCCATTGCTACAACAAAACCTTTGGGAACAATCTCCAAGCAAAGTTCCCTGAGATCCTTGGTTAACTCCTTTGGTAATTCCCCACTTATGAGGGTATTCGTCCTTGTTTTCTTTATGGTTGTGTCCTATTTCTCCACAAAGCTTGCATGCACAGGGTTTCTTCATATCCTTTCCAGAAGGCTTCAATTTCTGGGACACAAACCAAGACTTTAGCAAAGTCAACTTAAATTCCTTCCAAGTGGTTACTCTTTGCCATCCATTGATGGTTTGGTACATCCTCCACCAAGTAGCAGCACTCTTACAAAGCACTAAAGAGCATGTTGGGCCATATCCTTTCCGGCTATCGTGTTATACTCCATATGACCTTCCATGTTCTGGATCCATCGGTCTGTCTCCAATTGACTCATCGGTCCAGATAATACAAGCTCATCTTCATTCATCCTCTATTGGGTCCATGGGTTTAGGGTGAGATAAGAGATATAGAGAGGGATACAGACAATGCAAACAACAGTTTTGAAAAGACAGATTTTATTGTGGCTGTCGAAAAACATCAAACAAATGACAGCTCACAATCGTCGCATCTAACGTAGGTATATAACAGGGGTTTGGTCTTCTAAAGGTCAATAAATCTTCAAGGTCGTCTAACTCTTCAAGTCTTGTTCATGACTTCGATGGCTTCTTCAGATCATGCTTATCCTTCTCAAGTCCTTTTGCCAGATCATCTCTGTTAACGCGAAGTCTCTCGTGACGTCCTTTAAGAGTTGCATTCCAAACTTCTGGATTTCAATCTCCTTGGCATGAACCATGGTCCTGCTGTCCTTCAGTTCCTGACAAATCTCCGGTATCTCGAGGTTGTAGCTCCTCCAGCTTGGCTACCTTCAGCTTCTGGTTCCTGAGTTCTTCACGAAATGCTTCCTTGTCTAATATGACTTCCTACAAGTCCATCTTAAACTTCTTGATGTACTACTCCAGATCCTAGTGATACATCGGCTAAGGTTAAAACTTCATCTTTTGCTGACAGATGCTCCATCAGCCTTCTACCATCCAATCCTTCCGAAGAGATGCATGCTTATCTCAGCTCGGTGACCATAGTATCAGTGGCGATGACATCACGAATAACCGTGTTTCTGCCCTTGTCATTGACAAGAGCCATCTTCCATAGTTGATATCTCCAGCCTTAGGGTTTTCTTGACAGAACTTCGAGTTTTTAACTCTCCATGCTCCGGTCTTTCTCCAATACACCTTGATCTCGGGTATTAACAACTTCCATAGTCTGCCAAGTTCCATAAGGGTAGCCTTACTAGGTCATACTAAATCTGGAAATTCTTCATAGCCTCCAAATTCTCCTATTCTTCGGAGTCTTCAACCATTGCAGTTTCCATTATTCCATTGCACGGTAAAATCCTCTTCATTCTAAAGGGGTCTTAGTTGTCCGATATCTTGTACTTCTTAAAGTGGTCTCATTAGCCGAATCTTTGTGTGGTCAAAAAGGGAAAGGGGTATAGTCTCACTAAAAGGAAATATTTGAATAAGCTCAAAAGAGAAGAGAGGTAAAAGATCCTTTTGAAAAGAAAGTTGTAGATAAAATATTTCCTATGGTCTTGCCAGTTTCTAGGGGTCACGTCCTACAGTCAACATGTGCTCTGATACCATCTTGTAGCGACCCGACCTCAGACGGTCAAGTCTCTATGCTTAAGTGACATCCCTGGATCGATATGCTGACACACAGTACTCAAGGATTTATAACAGAGGTAAATCACATGTATAAAGTATCGTAAATACTATTACCTCAATCCATATAGCGGAAGTAACAAAGGTTGTGTATTTCCATCAACACCAACGACAAAGTTGAGTGTAGAAATCGTAACACTAACGTATCACTTACTCGTCGTAAGATAATCCTGCAACATGAGACGTTGCAGCCACAAAGGGTCAGTACATTGAATGTACTGGCAAATTCACACCATAGGATAATGATGAATAAAGGCTATCACTACATGCATATTTGGCTGGTGGAAAGCTCTATGGTTATAGTTTTTGCGAAAAGCTAATTTTTCCCTACTACAAAGGAATATATTTTATTTAACTACAAAGTTGGTTGAAAAATATTGAGAAGGTTCCTCCAACTCAATCCCAAATTAACATCAATAACCCAACAAATTATTTAAGTAACGTGATGAGATCAATATGATAATCCAAGTACCAGAGACTCAAGATGTCCATAACCGGGGACACGACTAATCATGATTAGTTTGTACACTCTGCAGAGGTTTGCGCACTTTTCCCCACAAGACTCGATCACCTCCGTTGGATTTCTCGCACTACGTGATGTTTGAGAAACGGATGACCGAGACACAGTCTTTCAGAAACATTAACTCTCTACTCCGGGTAGACCATACCAAACTTACAACCCACTACCTGCTGATCCACCTCTTCAAGAGCTTCACGTAACTTACTCAACTACGCTAGAGCCCATAATAGCTTGTGGCTGCACACGGAAGTTTCTAGCATGATTAATCTTATGATCCCTTTGAGCCTGGGTGGCGGTCCATAGGAAAATCACACGAAACCCCGGGATTTCCAAAAATACAGGCAACACTGGGTACTCCAGGTGCCTCAATCCACCCAGATGTGTATTCAAGTTGCCACCTTAATTTAAACCATTATTTAACAATCTCACATCTGTCATGGATTTCACTCACCCAAACCACGTCTACGAGCATAGCATAGCAGTATGAGCATAACATAAAAGTAACTCCCAAGGTTTGAATGCAGGGCAATAGGTTCTACCTCATCAACTACTTCCCAACCCACATGTTAATGTCATCCTAACCATGCAATGCTTGAGGATTGTAACTAATGCATAAAAACTGGGTGATAAAGAGATATGATCAAAGTGTGAACTTGCCTGCAATGTTGATGAAGATGATTCGCACTCAAAACTCTTGATAGTTCTACTCGTCACACTCCGGTCAATCTATCGTAGGCAAGCAATAGTAACCACACATAAGCAATCACTCAAAAGGTCAGAAAGAACGAGGAACAATTCGGAAAGCATCAAAACCAAGCAAATAACTCTTGCAACATAAAACAATTTCTAACAGTACCAAAATTATGTGTATTTAGCCTTATTAGAAAGTTTAGGTCAAGAGAGAATCAACTCAAACGGAGCTACGAAACTCAGGTTATGATCAAACGAAGTTTGAATTAAAATCTTGTCTAATTCAAATTTTAAACTTTCAAAAACATGTTTGAGTTGGATTACTGGATAGAGGGGATCGTAACGAAGAAGTGGGCGTTGGTTTCGTTGGATTTGGATAAACGGGTAAAAAGTAGTGATCATTTGAAGTAGAGGGACTAATTTGTAAGAAAATTTATCACGAATAGGTCCCTGGCCGAAAACTAAAAAGAAAAAGAAAAAAATCCTATCGAGCGAACGAATGCTCGCTAACATAACCTAATGAATGAAACCGTTCGCTGCTAAGACCTAACCTAGCGAACGTTCTCTAAATAACCTAGCAATAAAAAAATAAAACCGGCTAAAAGAAAACCGAAGAAAACCTAAAGAGATAATAAACTGGATCTAGGGTTTTGGTGGTTTTACCGGTTCGGCTGGCTTGGCGGTTTAGGCGGAGAAAACCGCTGGCGGGACGGCGAACAGTGGGCGGTGGCGGCTCCGGCGAGATGCAGCCACGGCGCGGCGCACGAGAAGTGCGGCGGCGGCGCGAAGAGAGAGCGGGCGGCGGTGGTGCTAGCTTATATAGAGGGGGGCGAGGGGTTGCGTGGAGAAGGGGGCAGGAGGAGGCCGGGCAGCGCACGGCGTCCATGACGGCGGCGGCGCTCCCGTGCTGGCTCGGGAGACCGAGCGGAGCTCGAGGACGAGCGGGGGTGGGCTGGCTGGGCCACGGCCTGGCTGGGTGCTGGGCCGGCCCAGTCGGTGAAGATTTTTTTTTTAACATTTGTCCAGACAAACTAAAATAAATAAAACAAAATAAACGAAAATATTATATAGGCATATAATATATCAAAATTTTCAGACAAAGGTTTCCTACAAGCTGAATGCATTAAATAAAATTCACACAAATTCAGATAATTCAAAGAGTGCTACTGGTCTAATAAAATCCAATAAAAATCAGAAAAATAATTTGAATAAAATCCAAATAACTTCAAATTGAAATTCCCAACTCATATTCCATATAATTTGAAGAAGTCATTTTATCTTCTCTCATGAAAATCATTAAGTTGCTTGAAGTTTTTGAATTAAAAATATTTCCAAATGAAATTCAAATCTTTTCAAAACCATTTTCATTTATTTAAATGGAAGAAGTCATTTCATCTTCTCTCGGGGGTTTTGTATTTGAAAAGAATTTGAATTCACGGAGATCAAAATGCAAAAGGTGAAAGTTTGGAAAAGTCCTTTTATTCCCTCTCATTTAACTTTCAGAAAGTTTCGAATTTCACTCAATCAATCACACAACAACCAAACAATCAATCAATCTATCTATTTATTATAACATTCCAAAATTTAGAATTTTGGAATGTTACATGATGAGAATCCCAAGATAGGGGGACACGATCTCTGCTTCGATACGACATGCCCATAAAACCGCCTCATGATAACCCACAAGTATAGGGGATCGCAATAGTTTTCGAGGGTAGAGTATTCAACCCAAATTTATTGATTCGACACTAGGGGAGCCATAGAATATTCTCAAGTATTAGCAGCTGAGTTGTCAATTCAACCACACCTGGAAACTTAATATCTGCAGCAAAGTGTTTAGTAGCAAAGTAATATGATAGTAGTGGTAACGGTAGCAAAAGGTAACGGTAGCAAAAGTAATGTTTTTGGTATTTTGTAGTGATGATAGCAATAGCAACGGAAAGGTAAATAAGCGAAGAACAATATATGGAAAGCTCGTAGGCAATGGATCGGTGATGGAGAATTATGTCGGATGAGGTTCATCATGTAACAATCATAAGGCAATGGATCAATGATGGAGAATTATGCCGGATGTGGCTCATCATGTAACATCATAACATAGGGTGACACAGAACTAGCTCCAATTCATCAATGTAATGTAGGCATGTATTCCGAATATAGTCATACGTGCTTATGGAAAAGAACTTGCATGACATCTTTTGTCCTAAACTCCCGTGGCAGCGGGGTCCTAATGGAAACTAAGGGATATTAAGGCCTCCTTTTAATAGAGTACCGGAACAAAGCATTAGCACATAGTGAATACATGAACTCCTCAAACTATGGTCATCACCGGTAAGTATCCCGATTATTGTCACTTCGGGGTTAATGGATCATAACACATAATAGGTGACTATAGACTTGCAAGATAGGATCAAGAACTCTCATATATTGATGAAAACATAATAGGTTTCAGATCTTGAATCATGGCACTCGGGCCCTAGTGACAAGCATTAAGCATAGCAAAGTCATAGCAACATCAATCTCAGAACATAGTGGATACTAGGGATCAAACCCTAACAAAACAACTCGATTACATGATAAATCTCATCCAACCCATCACAGTCCAGCAAGCCTACGATGGAATTACTCACGCACGGCGGTGAGCATCATGAAATTGGTGATGGAGGATGGTTAATGATGACGACGGCGACGAATCCCCCTCTCCGGAGCCCCGAACGGACTCCAGATCAGCCCTCCCGAGAGGTTTTAGGGCTTGGCGGCGGCTCCGTATCGTAAAACGCGATGAATCTTCTCTCTGTTTTTTCTCCCCGAATATATAGAGTTGGAGTTGAGGTCGGAGGAGCTCCAGGGGGCCCACGAGGTAGGGGGTGCGCCCCCACCCTCGTGGACAGGTGGTGGGCCCCCTGGTCTTCATCTTTTGCAAGGATTTTTTATTATTCCGAAAAGATGTTCCGTGAAGTTTCAGGTCATTCCGAGAACTTTTGTTTCTGCACATAAATAACACATAGCAATTCTACTGAAAACAGCATTCAGTCCGGGTTAGTTCCATTCAAATCATGCAAGTTAGAGTCCAAAACAAGGGCAAAGTGTTTGGAAAAGTAGATACGACGGAGACGTATCAACTCCCCCAAGCTTAAACCTTTGCTTGTCCTCAAGCAATTCAGTTGATAAACTGAAAGTGATAAAGAAAAACTTTTACAAACTCTATTTGCTCTTGTTGTTGTAAATATGTAAAGCCAGCATTCAAGTTTTCAAAAAGATTATGACTAACCACATTCACAATAACGCTAGGTCTCAAGTTTACTCATATCAATGGCATAATCAACTAGCGAGCAATAATAATAAATCTCGGATGACAACACTTTCTCAAAACAATCATAATATGATATAACAAGATGGTATCTCGCTAGCCCTTTCTGAGACCACAAAACATAAATGCAGAGCACCTTTAAAGATCAAGGACTGACTAGACATTGTAATTCATGGTAAAGAGATCCAGTCAAGTCATACTCAATGTAAACTAACAGTAATGAATGCAAATGACAGCGGTGCTCTCCAACTGGTGCTTTTTAATAAGAGGATGATGACTCAACATAAAAGTAAATAGATAGGCCCTTCGCAGAGCAGGGATTTGTAGAGGTGCCAGAGCTCGGTTTTGAAATAGAGGTGAATAATATTTTGAGCGGTATACTTTCATTGTCAACATAACAACCAAGAGATGGCGATATCTTCCATGCTACACACATTATAGGCGGTTCCCAAACAGAATGGTAAAGTTTATACTCCCCCTTCCACCAACAAGCATCAATCCATGGCTTGCTCGAAACAACGAGTGCCTCCAACTAACAAGAGTCCCAGGGGGAGTTTTGTTTGCAATTATTTTGATTTAGTTTGCATAAAGCATGGGACTGGGCATCCCGGTGACCAGCCATTTATCTCGTGATGAGGAGCGGAGTCCACTCCTCTTGAGAATAACCCGCCTAACATGGAAGATACAGACAGCCCTAGTTGATACATGAGTATTCGAGCATACAAAACAGGATATTTATTTGAAGGTTTAGAGTTTGGCACATACAATTTACTTGGAACGGCAGGTAGATACCGCATATAGGAAGGTATAGTTGACTCATGTGGAATAACTTTGGGGTTTATGGGATTGGATGCACAAGTAGTATTCCCGCTTAGTACAGGTGAAGGCTAGCAAAAGAGTAGGAAGCGACCAGCTAGAGAGCGACAACAGTCATGAACATGCATTAAAATTAATCAACACCGAATGCAAGCATGAGTAGGATATAATCCACCATGAACATAAATATCGTGAAGGCTATGTTGATTTTGTTTCAACTACATGCGTGAACAAGCGCCAAGTCAAGTCACTTAAAAATCATTCAGAGGAGGATACCACCCTATCATACCACATCACAACCATTTTAATAGCATGTTGGCACGCAAGGTAAACCATTATAAGCTCCTAGCTAATCAAGCATGGCACAAGAAACTATGATCTCTAGTTGTCATTGCAAACATGTTTATTCATAATAGGCTGAATCAGGAAGATGAACTAATCATATTTACAAAAACAAGAGAGGTCGAGTTCATACCAGCTTTTCTCATCTCAGTCAGTCCATCATATATCGTCATAATTGCCTTTCACTTGCACGACCGAATGATGTGAATAATAATAATAGTGCACGTGCATTGGACTAAGCTGGAATCTGCAAGCATTCAATAAACAGGAGAAGACAAGGCAATATGGGCTCTTTTGTCAGATCAACAATAATGCATATAAGAGCCACTTCAACAATTTAATTATGGTCTTCTCCTATTGACCCCCAAAGAAAAGAAAAGAAATAAAACTATTTACACGGGAAAGCTCCCAACAAGCAAAAGAAGAACAGAAATATATTTTTGGGTTTTCTTTTTAATTACTACTACAAGCATGGAAAGTAAACTAATTAAAAGCTACAACTAATTTTTTGGTTTTTTAAGGTTTATTAAACACACAAGAAGAAAGCATAAAAGGAAAATAAACTAGCATGGATGATACAATGAAAAAGTATGAGCACCGACATCTAGCAATGAGTGTGTGAACATGAATGTAATGTCGGTGAGAAATACGTACTCCCCCAAGCTTAGGCTTTTGGCCTAAGTTGGTCTATGGCTCACGGTTGGCCTGGCGGATTATCCATAATAATAGTTGAGGTCGTACTGAGATGCAGCGACTATCGCCTCCTGAGCTGCAGCGTGGCGACGAGCGGCCTCCGCCCTCCTCTCGTACTCATCTGCCTCCTCTCTGGTAATGACATATCTTCCTTTTGCCTGATAATCAAAGAAGGCAGGAGCAAGGAGAGTAATACGGAGAGCACGATGTCTGTCAAAGATTAAGCGATACTGGAGAGATGATTCATTCCTCTCGACAAACTGGTGGTGAACCATAGCATTAAAGTCTAGGTAAGCAGGAGGCAATTCAATATCATCATTACGTATAGTTACACCAAGAAAATCAGCTAAGCTAGTTGCATAAATTCCACCAAAGAAATCTCCACTAAATATATGCAGATGCAACCTACGTGCAATAATGGCTCCCAAATTATAAGGTTTATCTCCTAACACAGCACTCCTAAGAATACTGAGGTCAGGAACACACATGTGACATGCCTCATCTTTATCATTAATGCATCTACCTATGAAGAGAGCAAAATAATGTATAGCAGGAAAGTGAATGCTCCCTATGGTGGCTTGTGTTATATCCCTAGATTCCCCCACAATTATACTAGCAAGAAAATCTCTAAATTCAGATTTGCGAGGTTCCCTGATACTACCCCATTGTGGAAGTTTGCAAGCAGTGGTAAAATCCTCTAAGTCCATAGTGTAAGAATTTTCATAAAGATCAAACAGGACAGTTGGAGAATTACGTGAAGATGAAAATTCAAACCTCCTCACAAAGGAACTAGTGAGATAGTGGTACTGACGGCATTTTTCTTCCTCGAAGCTCACAAGATCAGCGTTACGCAAATATGCGTTAAATTCTTCCTTAATTCCCGCTCGATCCATAAAGTTTTCACAAGGACGCACTGGAGCGTTCTTGGTGGCTCATCATCAGCATCACGCATTGCAAGCCTGGGCTCTTGTTTCCTTGAAGAGCCACCTTGGTACATTTTCCTAAACATATTTCTTCCTCTGAAAAATTTCTGAAATTTTTAGTAACTTCAAAATAAAAGTGAACCAAACTCAATAAATTGATAGCAACTACTCCTACAAGTGCCTAGAGCCTATATCATGCATCAAAACTACTTTGACCATATAAATTTGACATGCAAGCTCAAGAACAGGGTCACCTAAGCAGCACAAATTTGCAATGAATAAAGCACTAGAACAAAAACTAATTGGACCAATGGAGGAGTCACATACCAAGGAACAATCTCCCCAAGCAGTTTTGTGAGAGGTGCTTTGAGCAAGGAGATCGAAAATGGCAGCAAAATGAGCTTGGACTCGGGTTTGAGCTGGATATCGTGTTTGTGGGAGGAAGAAGGAGTGTGTGGGTGCAAGGATAAGTGGAGGAGGGCCACCATGGGCCCACGAGGCAGGGCGCGCCCCTGACCCTCGTGGCCAGGTGCCAGCTCCTCCTGCTGTGTTCTCAGTGCCAAATATTCTCAAATATTCCAGAAAAAATCATATTTAAATTTCAGGGCATTTGGAGAACTTTTATTTTCGGGGTATTTTTATATTGCACGGATAAATCAGATAACAGACAAAAAAATACTATTTTTATTTTATTTAATATAAATAACAGAAAGTAAGAGGAGGGTACAGAAGGTTGTGCCTTCTAGTTTCATCCATCTCATGCTCATCAAAAGGAATCCACTAACAAGGTTGATCAAGTCTTGTTAACGAACTCATTCCGAATAACATGGAACCGGAGAAATTTCGAATAACACTATGTTACCTCAACGGGGATATGCACATCCCCAATAATAAGAATATCATATTTCTTCTTGACAGTAGGAAGAGGAAATTCAAAACCTCCAAATATAATCGATGGAATTTTTCCAATAGAGTTGATACTATGAACTTGAGGTTGTTTCCTCGGAAAGTGTACCGTATGCTCATTACCATTAACATGAAAAGTGACATTGCCTTTAGTGCAATCAATAACAGCCCCTGCAGTATTCAAAAAGGGTCTTCCAAGAATAATAGACATACTATCGTCCTCGGAATATCAAGAATAACAAAGTCCGTTAAAATAGTAACGTTTGCAACTACAACAGGCACATCCTCACAAATACCGACAGGTATAGCAGTTGATTTATCAGCCATTTGCAAAGATATTTCAGTAGGTGTCAACTTATTCAAATCAAGTCTACGATATAAAGAGAGAGGCATAACACTAACACCGGCTCCAAGATCACATAAAGCAGTTTTAACATAGTTTCTTTTAATGGAGCATGGTATAGTTGGTACACCGGATCTCCAAGTTTCTTTGGTATTCCACCCTTAAAAGTATAATTAGCAAGCATGGTGGAAATTTCAGCTTCCGGTATCTTTCTTTTATTTGTAACAATATCTTTCATGTACTTAGCATAAGGATTCATTTTAAGCATATCAGTTAATCGCATACGCAAAAAGATAGGTCTAATCATTTCAGCAAAGCGCTCAAAATCCTCATCATCCTTTTTCTTGGATGGTTTGGGAGGAAAAGGCATGGGTTTCTGAACCCAAGGCTCTCTTTCCTTACCGTGTTTCCTAGCAACAAAGTCTTTCTTATCATAACGTTGATTCTTTGATTGTGGGTTATCAAGATCAACAGCAGGTTCAATTTCTATATCATTATCATTACTAGGTTGAGCATCATCATGAACATTATCATTAACATTATCACTAGTTTCAGGTTCATTACCAGATTGTGTTTCAGCATCAGAGTAGAAATATCATTTGGATTCTCAGGTGTTTCAGTAATAGGTTCACTAGAAGCATGCAAAGTCCTATCATTTTTCTTTTTCTTCCTTTTAGAAGGACTAGGTGCATCTATATTATTTCTCTGAGAATCTTGCTCAATTCTCTTAGGATGGCCTTCAGGATACAAAGGTTCCTGAGTCATTCTACCACCTCTAGTCATAACTCTAACAGCATTATCATTATTCTACTATTCAATTCATTGAGCAAATCATTTTGAGCTTTAAGTACTTGTTCTACTTGAGTGGTAACCATAGAAGCATGTTTACTAATAAGTTTAAGTTCACCTTTGACATTAGCCATATAATCACCCAAGTGTTCAAGCATATTTGAATTGTATTTCAATTGTCTACCAAAATAAGCATTAAAATCTTCTTGCTTAGCCATAAATTTATCAAACTCATCTAAGCATGGGCTAGCAAACTTAGTAAATGGGATTTCAGCTTTATCATATCTATAGAGAGAATTTACCTTTACTACCTGTGTCGGGTTATCAAGACCATGTACTTCTTCAATAGGTAATGGATTAAGATCATATGTTTCTTCAACAGGCGGTAAATTAAGACCGTGTATTTCTTCAATAGGAGGTAAATTCTTAACATCTTCAGCTTTAATACCTTTTTCTTTCATAGATTTCTTTGCCTCTTGCATATCTTCAGGACTGAGAAATAGAATACCCCTCTTCTTCGGAGTTGGTTTAGGAATAGGCTCAGGAGCTGGCTCAGGAAGTGTCCAATTATTTTCATTTGTCAACATATTATTCAATAGAATTTCAGCTTCATCCGGCGTTCTTTCCCTGAAAACAGAACCAGCACAACTATCCAGGTAATCTCTGGAGGCATCGGTTAGTCCATTATAAAAGATATCAAGTATTTTATTTTTTAAGAGGTGATCAGGCAAAGCATTAAGTAATTGGAGAAGCCTCCCCAAGCTTGTGGGAGACTCTCTTCTTCAATTTGCCATAAATTATATATATCCCTTAAGCGGCTTGTTTCTTATGAGCATGGAAAATATTTTTAGCAGAGAAAAGTAACAAGAGATATTTAAACCATATCTTAGCTTCATCCTTTAATGAGAACGGGAATATTTTAAGGATATAAAAGTAGCGAGTTCTCTCATCATTATTGAACATGGTGGCTATATCATTTAATTTAGTAAGATGTGCCACAACAGTTTTAGATTCATAGCCATGAAAAGGATCATTTTAGATTCATAGCCATGAAAAGGATCAGATTCAGCCAAAGTAAATATATCAGGATCAACAGAGAATTCATAATCCTTATCAGTTACAAAGATAGGTGAAGTAGCAAAAGCAGGGTCATGTTTCATCCTAGCATTTAGAGATTGCTTTATTCCATTTAGCTAATAACCTCTTAAGTTCATAACTATCTTTGCAAGCTAAAATAGCTAAAGAAGCTTCTTTATCAAAAACATAACCCTTAGGAATAACGAGCAAGTCTTCATCATCACTTTCATCAATATTATCAGATTCAATATTTTCAATCTCTCTAGCCCTAGCAAGTTGTCCATTAAAAAATTCACTGAGTGGCACAGTAGTATCAAGCATAGAAGTAGTTTCATCATAAGTATCATGCATAGCAGAAGTGGCATCATCAATAACATGCGACATATCAGAACGAATAGCAGAAGCAGGTTTAGGTGTCGCAAGCTTACTCAAAACAGAAGGTGAATCAAGTGCAGAGCTAGATGGCAGTTCCTTACCTCCCCTCGTAGTTCAGGGATAAATCTTGGTTTTTGGATCTCTCAAGTTCTTCATAATGATAAGCAGATATAAATCCCAAGTGACTCAAAGAACAGAGCTATGCTCCCTGGCAACGGTGCCAGAAAATAGTCTTGATAACCCACAAGTATAGGGGATCGCAACAGTTTTCGAGGGTAGAGTATTCAACCCAAATTTATTGATTCGACACAAGGGGAGACAAAGAATATTCTCAAGTATTAGCAGCTGAGTTGTCAATTCAACCACACCCGAAAACTTAATATCTGCAGCAAAGTGTTTAGTAGCAAAGTAATATGATAGTAGTGGCAACGGTAGCAAAAGGTAACGGTAGCAAAAGTAATATTTTTGGTATTTTGTAGTGATGATAGCAATAGCAACGGAAAAGTAAATAAGCGAAGAACAATATATGGAAAGCTCGTAGGCAATGGATCGGTGATGGAGAATTATGCCGGATGCGGTTCATCATGTAACAATCATAACATAGGGTGACACAGAACTAGCTCCAATTCATCAATGTAATGTAGGCATGTATTCCGAATATAGTCATACATGCTTATGGAAAAGAACTTGCATGAAATCTTTTGTCCTACCCTCCCATGGCAGCGGGGTCCTAGCGGAAACTAAGGGATATTAAGGCCTCCTTTTAATAGAGTACCGGAACAAAGCATTAGCACATAGTGAATACATGAACTCCTCAAACTATGGTCATCACCGGTAAGTATCCCGATTATTGTCACTCCGGGGTTAACGGATCATAACACATAATAGGTGACTATAGACTTGCTAGATAGGATCAAGAACTCTCATATATTGATGAAAACATAATAGGTTCAGATCAGAAATCATGGCACTCGGGCCCTAGTGACAAGCATTAAGCATAGCAAAGTCATAACAACATCAATCTTAGAACATAGTGGATACTAGGGATCAAACCCTAACAAAACTAACTCGATTACATGATAAATCTCATCCAATCCATCACCGTACAGCAAGCCTACGATGGAATTACTCATGCACGGCGGTGAGCATCATGAAACTGGTGATGGAGGACAGTTGATGATGACGATGGCGACGGATTCCCCTCTCCGGAGCCCCGAACGAACTCCACATCAGCCCTCCCGAGAGGTTTTAGGGCTTGGCGGCGGCTCCGTATCGTAAAACGCGATGAATCCTTCTCTCTGATTTTTTTCTCCCCGAAAGCAAATATATAGAGTTGGAGCTGAGGTCAGAGGAGCTCCACGGGGCCCACGATGTAGGGGGGCGCGCCCTCCACCCTCGTGGATAGGTGGTGGGCCCCCTGGTCTTCATCTTTTGCAAGGATTTTTTATTATTTCCGAAAAGACGTTCCGTGAAGATTCAGGTAATTCCAAGAACTTTTGTTTCTGCACATAAATAACACCATGGTAATTCTGCTAAAAACAGCGTCAGTCCGGGTTAGTTCTATTCAAATCATTCAAGTTAGAGTCCAAAACAAGGGCAAAAGTGTTTGAAAAAAGTAGATACGACGGAGACGTATCACCTCGCGACATCCGCGGTAGCTGGTTAGGGAGAACGGTTCGAATAAAGACCGGATCGTGGCGTGGTGTCACGTTGGGAAAAGTTGTCAGCGGATTGGATTTGTGGAATATTGTACTCTCTACGGTGGTATGTGGAATTTGTTTTGCAGAGCCGGACATGATCCTTGTGTTCAAAATCTTCTATGGAGTATTCGGGGAAGGAACCCGCCTTATAATGCCAAAGACAATCTGCGAGCCGGACTCATCGTCATTGAAGCCTGGTTCAGGATTAGGGGGTCCTAGGACAGCCGGACTATATACTTTGGCCGGACTGTTGGACTATGAAGATACAAGATTGAAGACTTAGTCCCGTGTCCGGGTGGGACTCTCCTTTGCGTGGAAGGGAAGCTTGGCAATTCGGATATGTAGATCTCCTCCCTTGTAACCGACTATGTGTAACCCTAGCCCCCTCCGGTGTCTATATAAACCAGAGGGTTTAGTCCGTAGGACGACAACAATCATAATCATAGGCTAGCTTCTAGGGTTTAGCCTCTACGATCTCGTGGTAGATCAACTCTTGTAATACTCATATTATCAAGATCAATCAAGCAGGAAGTATGGTATTACCTCCATCGAGAGGGCCCGAACCTAGGTAAACATTGTGTCCTCCGCCTCCTGTTACCATCAGCCTTAGACGCACAGTTTGGGAGCCCCTACCCGAGATCCGCCGGTTTTGACACCGACAATGTGTTCTACATGGTTGTGCCGAAGTATGCTGGTTACCTCACCTACTAGCCAAAGAGATTACCACACACCAGGCATTGCATACAACCAAACACCATGCCTTGGGTTTGTCCACTAACATGCAGGCAACCAAACACCAGACAGTGTGGTTCTGCCCATGCAGGCAACCAAACAACATGTAGATGGTGCATTTGAGGCTGCATTTGCATAACAGGGTTGGATGGAGAAGTGTATGCAATGCGGGGACTGTAGCGCACGGCAACCAAACACGCCCTAGGAAAGCACCCATGTGATTTGTACGCAACGATCTGTCCGTGATTTGGATGGATGGAGAGATATGCAAATCGGTTCTCTCTCCTTTTTACTTACTATATATATATGCTGCCAGTTTTTCATGTTACAAGGGAGAGAGAAAATCAATGGGGCGAGGAGGTGGGATGCGGGGGCGATTTCCTTTCATCGATAGGTGGAAGCGAACGAACGAAATGAGGTACGAACTGCTTCATTAGGAGTAGAGATGTGCGGAACATGTCACTCATTTTGTTTGGATATGAGTCTATATTGCACGTCAAAAAGTGTAGAAATTCGCTTGTTGTTAGCCCAATTAGGCAATTTGCTAGCGATGGTGTCTATGATTCGCAGCCGTGTCTTTCTCCGTTGAGGGTTCATATTTTGGCTTTTGTAGTGTCTTGCCTATTTCAAGCTCAAGCTGCTCCCATGTTCGTCGCATTGGTCACCTTTTGGTCCTGGATTGTTTTCCCTTGCTTGATCTTGCTCATGTTTTTCTTGCTTTTACCATATATTTGGCCTAGCAAATTTGCAAAGTATGAAAAACAACAAAAACAAAGGATAAAAAAGGCGATGGAAAGAAGGCGACGCGACAAAGCGCACATCCACATAGCTAAGATGGGTTGCCTTACATATACACATAGTTAATTTTTGTTATCACAGACCTCCCTCGCTCCTTACAAGCTACCCGTGCATGGAGGGCAGCGATGGACTTGGGGGATTTTTCATGGGAGGGAGAGAGACAAAGTTGATAGGAGAGGGAGCAGTTGTAGCGTGGCTCTGTGGTGGCTTTTGGTGGGACATGCAGACGTCCGCATAGTTGCGAAGCTCTCCTACATTGTATTTAGTTTGTGGGATTTTAGACAACCGGACTGGTTCGCACCCGTTTGATGTACCTTGTTGAATGGTAAAAAGTGTCCGGGCTAGGTGCTTCTATTTGGCACGGTACGTGCTAGATAGCTTGGAGTCGCATGTACCCAGTCTCCCCCGCTCGCGCAAACTGGGCCGACCCAGTAAGCATAGTGAAGCGACTACATGACATATCTGTCATTTTGCAGACGACCATCGAGCTTAAGTGTTACAACTCAAAGAACCAAATGTATCAAAACGAGAGTTGTAAACACTAGGCAAAATATAAAGCAACCGCCCATATGAACCCGCTTGAAGACTATCAAACTCATATGCTTCTCCCCCTTTTGTCAGTAACGACCAAAAAGGTTTAAAGACATAGAGCGTCTACTCGTTCCCATGAGGAGTAGGTGAAGCAGCAAGGTCATCGGTGTTGTTCGGCGGTGCAGACGAACTCGGGGCAGTGTCGATGCGTGCAGAGGTAGGGGGCGGTGAAGTGGCATCGTCTTCGTCCTCGATCACTCTGGCATTCACAGTTGCCGCGGAGGAAGAGAACTCAGAGTCTTCAAGAGACGGAGTTCGTCGTAGCACAGTCCTTCTTGGAGGTGTGGAGTCAAACTTGAAACGTTCAGAGAAGCCATCCTCCTGAAGATCATCTTCAGAACACATAAGCGTCAGCCCTTTCCATGTACGCCGACAGGTTTCATGGGCAACAAAGGCATTCTTGGTGGCAAGATTGTGAATGCGGTTGACATCCACCAAGAGGCTTTGCATTTGGCGCTTCAGTCAGTCATGATGCATATCCTGTTTCTGATGAAGGGAAACCAGAAGCTCTCGGTCATTGAGAACACGAGGTCGCTTCTTGGGCCGTTGGGCAATAGTGCTTTCAGTGGCTTCAGTGAGGGCACGATGAGGTGCACGTGTAGTACCAGCCAGAGGATAAACACGAGTGACTGCTTCAACTCCTTCAATGTTTTGAGAGAAACTTTGATGCTCAACATTCTGAAGACTAAGAGGCTCCTTGGCAGGCTCTTGATAGATGGCTTCAACGGACATATCAACGTCAGGCAGAAAGATCTGATGATTGCGAGCAAAGGGCTGATATGAGACAGCTGAGTGTAGTTTGATCAGCCGCATTATCCATGGAGCGTAAAACTTCAAACCAAAAAGATCAGATCCTGATGCAGCAAGTTGGCGGATGAAGAAGTCTTGGGTATTGAAGCATTTGCCGTGAAGAATATAAAAGACCAAAGTCTTCATTGCACCTTCCAGCTTTGCATGTGGAGAATGTCCTTTGATGGGCCAGAGAGTTCGCCTGATAATGTGATAGATAGTGCGTGGCAGATACTCAAGGTCTTCAACAAAGAACTCCTTAGGATATGCAGCATCTGGAGGCAAGGGCTTCATCATGCTAAGCATCTGACTCATGTTCGGTTCAGGCTTCTGAAGGATGCTCTTCATAGCTGCACTGTGAAGCTGACAACCAGGTTCATAAAGATCTCCAGGAGTGGGCAGACCAGTGAGCTCAATGATATCAAAGGCTTTGGCTTCGTGATGAACATTGCCGGTCATCCACTCAAGGACCCAAGTCTTCGGATCTCTGTTGTAGTCACAAATGTGAAGAGTGGCATAGAATTGGAGCAGCAACTCTTCGTTCCAGTGCTCTTTGTCGGTGACGAACGGCAATAATCCAGACTCTTTGAAGCAATGCAGAGCTTCTTCTAAGCAAGGCAGACTAGTTATGGCTTCAGTGTCAAGACGCATATGAGGAAAAATGCGACCTTGATTGTACAGAATGCATGAGTAATAACTTCGCTGCGGATAGCTCCAAAACCGATCAGAAGATATTCTTTCCCTTGAGTAGGGGTTCTTGGCGCTATTGAAGAAGGTGTTGTCTGCTTCGAAGCCATTGACATTAAAAGATCCGGGTGCCGATGCAGGACCTGGAAACCTGGGAAACCTTGGCATTGGCTTCTGTACCTGAGGCCTGTGCTCAACGTGATAGTCAAACTGAGGACCAGCAGCAGGCGCAGGAACAGGAGCAGTTGCATCATTGGCTTCATTGACTTCTGGCACATTTGTTGGTGCAGGCTCCACATTTGCTTCAGCCATGACTACGTCATTGGCTTCATTTGTGTTGGTGTTGGCAGCCTCAAGATTCTCAACCTCCACTTGATGAGCTGGAGGGTCGGGCACAGACACGTTCTCCTCGAGAACAGCTTCTTCAGTAATAGGGGGAGGAGGGACACGTTCTTCTTCTTGTGTGTCGTCGGCTGATGCAGCCGGAATGTCTTCAGCAGCTTTAGCCTCAGACTCGGAGACATTCACAGTAGGAGTGGCATCTTGAAACACTTGCCATGCAATAGATTGGTGGGGCACTTCTCCGTCTGGAACGCTCGGAAGAGGGACTTGAGACCTTGGTCCTTTGCGAAGCCTTCGTAACGCTGGCGACGCCTCTGGAGACGGAGTTGGCTGGGCCTCAAAGTCATCTTCCTCTTCTTGCCGGGGTGGTGTGACTTGTTGTTGTGGGTGATCAGCCCATGATGCATCCTGAGCAATTGGCGTTAGAGGACGACCATGCAGAGATAGAAGCCTTGTTCAATGGCTTCATCTCTGGACCTGGGTTGAAGATTTCTGTATAGGATGTCTCCCCATGGTCGCTTGATGGCATTTTTCTCAGCATATTCCTGGGTCACGAACCTGTACTTGAACCATTTCTCGGCCCAGTATCTTCGAATCCATTGGATTCGTGTCTTGCACTGACCATAGCTTTCTTCGGGGTCAGTTTTGTACAGTTCATTAAGATCTTCAGGCAGGTCCGTTGATGTACCCCCACGGCGCTCTCTGCCACCCTTCCTTACTGATTTCTCTGCAGCCATGAACTTCAAACGGAATGGCTTCAACACGTTCAAAGGCTTCAAAGGTTTTCGCTTGCTGGACAAATAGGAACTGGCTTCGGGAGAGTTAATGTGATGCTGTAAGAATTCTGCAAATGAATGCAGACTATGAGAACCAAGGGATTCTCCCACGGACATGTACCTGTGACAGCATTAAGGTGCGAGGGAAGGGGAAGAGGTCATATGCATTCTCAGAAGATTTTGAAGATAAATCAGTTTAGAAGACATTGACCTCATAGTGCGAAGACATTCACTCATAGATAGAGAGTTGGTTCCAGATTTGTACAAATCCACGAATAAGTACAAGTGAGGAATCTAACTACTTTGTAAAGCATAAGTGAACATACTAGGCATATTATGAGATGCAGTATGAAATAGATCCAACTTGTGTGAACAGGAACTGCTTGTGGTAGAAAGTGATGAATCTATAGGATCAAAGGGGCCGTAAAAGGAAGTTTTATTTACCACACGAAGAACTGCTAGACGGAGTGGGAGATGAGGCCGAGCAGTTCGATCGTCCGTGCCTTAACTTGGCGACGGAGGACACCTACGGCGACGGCGGAGAAGACGATGTCCGCGGCCGGCGTGAAGACGGCGTCGGAGAGGTCGCGGCAGCTAAGCGCTTCATCGCCGGCGTCGTCGAGGGCTAGCGGTGGCGCTAGGGTTTGTGCGAGAGTGGAAGAAAGGATAATGACTGTGGTGAGGCGTGTATTTATAGGGACAGGGACGGCACAGTGTTATTACACAGGTGCCCCTGGCGATTCACATCTGAAGGACATGTGGCCATCATGCAACCTATCGGAGGTTGTTCCACGTTCCCACACATGCCTGGATTGTTGGGTGGTCGTTCCCACTTCTCCGGGTTTCAGGTGAAGGAATTAGCATTGAAAGTGGACTTAATGTTTATCTCTGTATCTTCTGCTGACAAGGACGCAGAGAAGACATTCGACAGTTTCAAGAGAATGCATATGATTTGGACAGATAAGGTTTGAGATAGAGAGCATAGAGAGGTTAGGGTCCGATCACATTCACTTAGTTCAAAAGATTCAACAAGAAGACATAGCTATAAGTGAATGCTGTAGAGGACAGAACACTAGTATATATATATATATGTAAGAAAGACAATCAAACCAATATAGTGAAGATAATCATGAAGACAAGTTGAGAATGAAGACAAACAAAAATGTGAAGATATAGCAAATGTAACGCCATGGGTAAAACAATTCAAACAGAAGAATTTGGTGGTGGCGTTACCCACCGTATAGGAAGTATTAGACCCAGACACGGTGCACAATTATCGTGGCGCTCCGAAGTCAAATTCCACATTAATGTATTCACACTTAGAATGTATGTCTTCATTGATTGAAGATATACTTTACTTCGTGTGTTGCACATCTAAGTCATCAATATGCATAAGTGTTAGGATGTGTGCCTGATCACAGGACATTTGAGGATTCCAAGATATTTAGCTCACACTGTAACTTGCAAAATCTCTTCTCATCCAAGGGCTTGGTGAAGATATCTGCCAATTGCTCTTCAGTGTTGACATGTATGATATCAATATCTTCCTTCACAACATGATCTCTGAGAAAGTGATGACGAATTTCAATGTGCTTTGTCTTCGAGTGCTGAACTGGGTTGTTGGCAATCTTGATGGCGCTTTCGTTGTCGCAGTAGAGTGGCACTTGCTTCAGATGAATGCCATAGTCTTTGAGTGTTTGCTTCATCCACAGAAGCTAAGCGCAGCAAGATCCAGCAGCAATGTATTCAGATTCAGCAGTGGAGAGAGATACACAGTTCTACTTCTTTGAAGACCAACATACAAGTGATCGTCCCAGAAAATGACATGTGCCTGATGTAGACTTGCGATCCACCTTGTCACCAGCATAATCAGCATCCGAGAATCCAACCAGATCAAACTCTGAGCCCTTCGGATACCATAATCCTAATGTTGGGGTGTGAGCCAAATATCGAAGAATTCGCTTCACAGCTAAGTGATGCGATTCCTTTGGTGCCGCTCGGAATCGAGCACACATGCAAACACTAAGCATAATATCTGGCCTAGATGCACATAGATAAAATAAAGAACCAATCATGGAGCGGTATACCTTTTGATCGAACTCTTTACCATTGTCGTCGGGACCCAGATGATGTTTAGCTGGCATTGGCGTCGTGAAGCCTTTGCAGTCTTGCATCCCAAATTTCTTCAGGCAATCTTTGAGGTACTTCTCTTGAGATATAAAGATGCCGTTGCGTTGCTGACGTATTTGAAGACCAAGGAAGAACTTCAGCTCACCCATCATGGACATCTAATATTGCTCTTGCATCATATATCCAAACTCTTCACTGTATTTCTGATTGGTGCAGCCGAAGATAATGTCATCCACATATATTTGGCACACAAACAGTTCACCATCATATGTCTTCGTGAAGAGAGTGGGGTCGAGGGAACCAGATTTGAAGCCTTTGCTCTTCAGGAAGTCTTTGAGTGTGTCCTACCAAGCCCGAGGGGCTTGTTTGAGGCCATACAGTGCCTTGTTGAGCTTGTACACCATATCAGGATGTTTTGGATCTTCAAAGCCAGGCGGTTGTGCAACATACACTTCTTCTTCAATCTTGCCATTGAGAAAAGCGCTCTTCACATCCATTTGATATAGAAGTATGTTATGATGATTTGCATAGGCCAATAGTATGCGTATGGCTTCAAGTCTAGCCACAGGAGCAAATGTTTCATCGAAGTCAATCCCTTCAACTTGAGTGTATCCTTGAGCAATGAGACGAGCTTTGTTTCTGACAACTTGACCATGCTCATCTTGCTTATTGCGATATATCCATTTGGTGCCTATTATATTGTGCTTGCGAGGATTAGGACGCTTAACCAGTTCCCATACATTATTCAGCTCAAACTGTTGAAGCTCTTCTTGCATAGCTTGAATCCATTCATGTTCCATGAAGGCTTGTTCAACTTTCTTGGGTTCAGATATAGAGACGAATGCAAAGTGCCCACAAAAAATTGCTAGCTGTGTTGCTCTTGAACGAGTGAGTGGACCTGGTGCATTGATGCTATCAATTATTCTCTCAATCTGTACTTCATTTGCAACACAAGGATGTACGGGACGAAGATTTTGCTCTTGCTGATCATTGTCATCGTTAGAGGGATTGTCTTCAGGCTGAGCATTGTCTTCAGGTTGATCAGGTGCGGAGATGATAAGTTCCTCTTCAGGCTGAGCTTCAGACGGTATGATTTCTCCAGTTCCCATAAGCTTGATTGATTCACTGGATGGAACTTCATCTCGCACATTTGGCAGGTGCTCTCTTTGTGAGCCATTAGTCTCATCGAACCGCACATCCACTGTTTCAACCACTTTATAGTGAAAAAGGTTGAAGACTCTGTAGGAGTGCGAATCCTTTCCATATCCAAGCATAAAAGCCTCATGTGCTTTTGGTGCAAATTTTGAAGTGTGATGTGGATCCTTGATCCAGCACCTGGCGCCAAATACTCTGAAGTAACTGACATTTGGCTTTTTGCCAGTAAGGAGCTCATAAGATGTCTTGTTCAGAAGCTTGTGAATATAAACACAGTTGATGATATGGCATGCAGTATCAATGGCTTCCGGCCAGAATTTTCTTGGAGTCTTGTATTCATCAATCATCGTCCGGGCCATCTCAATAAGTGTTCTGTTCTTGCGTTCGACGACGCCATTCTGCTGTGGCGTGTACGGAGCTGAGAATTCATGTGTGATGCCAAAGGTATCAATATATGTATCTAGGCCAGTGTTCTTGAATTCAGTGCCATTGTCACTTCTGATGTGCTTTATCTTGGCGCCATAGTTGTTCATTGCTCGATTGGCGAAGCGTCTGAAGACATCCTGCACTTCAGTCTTGTAGAGGATTATATGCACCCAAGTATATCTTGAATAATCATCAACAATGACAAAGCCATAGAGACAAGTAGTAGTAGTAAGTTGAGTAATGAGTGGGACCGAAAAGATCCATGTGGAGCAGTTCGAAGGGTTGAGTCATTGTCATGATTGTCTTTGAGGGATGCTTGGCCCTCGTCATCTTTCTTGCTTCACAGGCACCGCACAAGTGATCCTTCTTGAACTTGACGCCCCCGATGCCTATGACATGCTTCTTCCTTGCAAGGGTGTGAAGGTTCCTCATGCCAGCATGCCCTAGCCTCCGATGCCAGAGCCAACATTCAGAAGCTTTTGCTAGAAGACATACTGCAAGCTGTGGTCCTGCTGAGAAATCTACCACGTACAAATCATCTTTCCGATACCCTTCAAACACATATGCCTTGTCAGATTCCATTAGTACAAGGCAACGATATTTTCCAAACATCACAATCATGTTTAAATCGCAAAGCATTAAAACAGACATTAAGTTGAAACCAAGGGATTCAACAAGCATGACTTTATCCATGTGTTGATCCGTTGAGATTGCAACTCTACCTAGACCCAATACCTTGCTTTTACCAGTGTCAGCAAATGTGATGTGACTTTTGTCAGATGGACGTAGTGTTGAGTCCATAAGAAGGCTTCGCTTGCCAGTCATGTGATTGGTACACCCACTATCAATAATCCATTCTGAAGCAGCTGGTGTCGTACCCTACCGTGCAGTTAGGGGGATAGGCTTCACGAAGAGAATTGTGAAGCAAAAACATTTGACGAACCAGTGGATTATGAAATCTTAGATCGAGATTTGGACTGATAGGGCGAGTAGCAAGCGATTCAGGAACAAAGTACATAATAAGACCATTTGGGCATTTGATCTTGCGCCCTACAAGATGTCTAAGGTCCCCAGCAATAGCTTCAGACAATTTTGGTTTTCAGCTGGAGACGTTTCCCTGCAAAAGAGAGTTAAGCTTTCTTAGCCACCCACATCTTCAAGGGTGGCTTCGAAGCAATGAGTCTAAGTGCAGCATCTGAGAACTTTGGCTTTGGAGCCCTAGCAAAAAGTCTTGCAGGTGAACAATAGTACTCATAAGAATAAGCAGAGTAGTTCTTGGTCTTATGAACATGGCGGTTTGATGAAACACGCTCATATTCACAGGCCTGAGTATGGTTTCCCTGCAAAACATTTGCGTTAGTGCGACTCAGGTGAGTCCTCTGTCTGTATGAAGCCTTTGGACCATATGAAGCCTGTGGTCTGGGGTTTGTCTTCTTCACTTGTGGTGTCATGACGACATTCACAGGAAGATTCTCCAGACACCTCTTCGGCACCCAGACTTTCTTCATAGGTGGCCCATTCCTGCAGTTAGTACCAATATACCTGGCAAACACTTCACCATTCTGATTCTTAAACAGTTTATAGTTTGCATCAAAGGATTCATCAATAACAATGGGATTAGCACAAGTGAAGCCAAATATGGTCGATGGATCCGCTGAAGGTCCCTTTGCAGCAACCCATGTGGTTTTGGGGTACTGCTCAGGTTTCTAGTAAGAGCCATCAGCATTCATTTTCCTTTCGAACCCAACACCCTCTTTCCTAGGGTTTCAGTTCAGGATCTGCTTTTTGAGGACATCACATAGTGTCTGATGCCCTTTGAGACTTTTGTACATCCCTGTTTCAAGCAATGTCTTCAACCTAGCATTCTCATCAGCAATAGCAGTGGTATCCTCAGCAGAGGGGTTAGTTACCACATCAACAGTTGAAGATATTGCAATAGTAGCAGCAGTAGAACACCCAGCAACAAAAGTAGCGTTGTCACGCTTGATGCATTTAAGACATGGTGGTTTAAATCCTTCCTGAGCGGAACTGATCTGTTCGGCGCGAAGTGACTCGTTTTCCTTTTGAAGATCTTCATGAGCCGCTCTCAATTTCTCAAGATCTTGCTTCCTTTGAAGATAATCATAGGAAAGCTTTTCATGAGTTGTTGAGAGCGTTTCATGACGACTTTCAAGTTCCTCATACTTAACATGAAGATTTTTTATTTCTTCAATTAAGGACTCAGATCGAGTCATTTCAGCGTCTAACAGATCATCGCTTTTGTCTAACAGTTTTTGAATATGTTCCATAGCTTTCTGTTGTTCAGTTGCAATTTTAGCAAGTGTTTTGTAGCTGGGTTTTGAACCACAATCAGAGTCATCTTCACTAGATGTTTGATAGTGAGTAGTGCGTGTGTTTACCTTGGCACCGCGTGCCATGAAGCAGTAGGTAGGAGCGGAGTAGTCCTTGTCATTTGCATCGCTGTCGGTGATGAAGTCATTGTCTTCAGTGTTGAAGATGGACTTGGCAACATATGCTGTAGCCAGACTTGCAACGCCAGAATCGGACTCCTCCTCAGACTCCACCTCCGCCTCCTCAGAAGCGGACTCCTCCTCTGAATCCATTTCCTTGCCAACAAACGCACGTGCCTTGCCAGATGAGCTCTTCTTGTATGATGATGACTTTGAGGAAGACTTGGAAGAAGACTTTGAGTATTTCTTCTTCTTCTTGTCGTCAGAGTCATATTCCTTGCTCTTCTTCTTTTTGTTCTCATTGTCCCACTGCGGACACTCAGAGATGAAGTGGTCAGGTTTCTTGCACTTGTGGCATGTTTTCTTCTTGTAGTCATGAGCAGAAGCTTCATCATTCCTTGAGCTTGATCGTGAGGACTTTCTGAAGCCTTTCTTCTTGGTGAATTTTTGGAACTTCTTCACAAGCATAGCAAGCTCCTTTCCAATGTCTTCAGGATCATCAGAACTGCTGTCAGATTCTTCTTCAGATGAGGAGACAGCTTTTGCCTTCAAGGCACGAGTTCGCCCATAGTTGGGACCGTAGATATCTCTTTTCTCAGAAAGCTGAAACTCGTGTGTGTTGAGCCTCTCAAGTATGCCAGACGGATCGAGTGTCTTGAAGTCAGGACGTTCTTGAATCATCAGGGCTAGGGTGTCAAATGAGCTGTCAAGTGATCTCAGGAGTGTCTTGACGACTTCATGCTTGGTGATCTCAGTGGCGCCGAGGGCTTGAAGCTCATTTGTGATGTCAGTGAGTCGATCAAACGTGAGCTGGACATTCTCATTGTCATTTCTCTTGAAGCGGTTGAAGAGGTTGCGAAGGACACTGATTCTCTGATCTCTCTAGGTTGAGACGCCTTCGTTGACCTTGGAGAGCCAGTCCCAGACTAGCTTAGATATTTTCAAAGCACTCACGCGGCCATACTATCCTTTGGTCAGATGACCACACATGATGTTCTTGGCAGTGGAGTCCAGTTGAACGAACTTCTTGACATCAGCAGCGGTGACACCTTCACCAGCCTTGGGAACGCCATTCTTCCCGACATACCATAGGTCGACATCAATGGCTTCAAGATGCATGCGCATCTTATTCTTCCAGTAGGGATATTCAGTTCCATCGAAGACGGGGCATGCAGCCGAGACTTTAATTATCCCTGCAGTCGACATAGCTAAAACTCCAAGTGGTTAAACCGAATCACACAGAACAAGGGAGTACCTTGCTCTGATACCAATTGAAAGTGCTAGTGATCGACTAGAGGGGGGTGAATAGGCGATTTTTATAAAAGTCTTCAAAACATGGAAGTTTCGAAGACAAACGATAGAAACAAATCTATTACCATGCAGCGGAAGGTGGACTACACTAGGCAAACCATAGTCAAGTATTCAATGAAGTGAAAGCACAGTGACTAATAACAGCTAGGCAGTAAGGATCAGGTAGGAAGATATTTTGAAGCCAATCAGAACAAACAGTCACTCAATGAAGACAAAAGATAATGCAATCATACAATGACTTCACAAGGACCAACAGTAAGTAAAGGGAAGGGAAGGATGAAACCAGTGACTCGTTGAAGACAATGATTTGGTAGACCAGTTCCAACTGCTGTGAAAGTTGTATGTCTGGTTAGGGCGGCTAGGTATTTAAACCTGAGGACACACAGTTCCGGACACCCAGTCCTGAACACGCAGCTCAGGACACCCAGTCCTCACCGTATTCCCCTTGAGCTAAGGTCACATAGACCTCGCCCAATCACTCTGGTAAGTCTTCAAGGTAGACTTCCAAACCTTCACAGACTTCATTCACCGGCAATCCACAATGACTCTTGGATGCTCAGAACGCGACGCCTAACCGGCTGGAGGATTCACAGTCCTCAAGTGTAATAAGTCTTCAGATCACACAGACAGGAAGACTTAAGTGATGCCTAACACTCTTTGGCTCTGGGTGGTTAGGGCTTTATCCTCGCAAGGAATTCTCTCTCAAAGGCTTCGAGGTGGGTTGCTCTCAAACGACAAAAGCCGTACTCTAACTCTGAGCAACCAACCGTGTATGGTTGTAGGGGGTGGGCTATTTATAGCCACTAGGCAACCCGACCTGATTTGTCCGAAATGACCCTGGGTCACTAAGGAACTGACAAGTGTTCCAACGGTCAGATTTCAAACACACACGGCAACTTTACTTGGGCTACAAGCAAAGCTGACTTATCCAATTCTGGACAAGATTTGCTCTCATAGTCTTCACTCGAAGACATAGGATTTTTGGTTAAGCATCACTCCAGTCATTCCGACTGGTTCTCTTGGACCCCACTTAACAGTACGGTGGTTCCTATGACTCAACAAAGAAAAACACAGAACAACGAAACTGCTAGGTCTTCGCGCTCCATAGTCTTCACGCGATGTCTTCTCTTGTCATAGTCTTCAATGTGAATGTCTTCACATACCACCTTTGACTTCAATGTCTTCATACATTTTTAGGGGTCATCTCTGGTAGGAAAACCGAATCAATGAGGGACTTCTACCTGTGTTATCCTGCAATTATCACAAACACATTAGTCCCTCAACTAGGTTTGTCGTCAATACTCCAAAACCAATTAGAGGTGGCACTAGATGCACTTACACATATCTATTCTCTGCTTTCTTTATCGATTTTTCTCAGTTTTTTATTTGGTCGGTTTCCTATTAAAATACTTATGTTCAAAATGTTCAAATATTCATAAACAAAAAAATGTTCGTCATTCCAAAAATTATTCCCGCATTAAAAAATTGCTGCAAATTTGGAACATGGTCACCAATTCAAAATTTGTTCATGAATCCAAAAATTGCTCGTGATTTTGAAACAAATTCACAAGTTCAAAAAATTTATGTGGCTTCAAAAAATGATCGAGAATCCAAAAAATGCATGAATTGAAAAATGTTTGTGGTTTCAAAAATATTTGCGATTTTGAAAAGGTTCATGATTTCTAAAAAAGTTCATAGATTCCAAAAATGTTCGACATTTGAAAAAATATTCATGAATACAGAAAAATGTTTGAGAACTTAAAACATGTTAACGATTTCAAAATTGTTCAAAAGCATTTTTAAAAACCCCGAAAACCCAAAAAACTTAGAAAAAATAATCGATCTAGAAAGGGTCTAGAAGCTTCCCAAAACCAAAATAGGGAGTCTCTAAAAATGTCTACACGAGCCAACCCAATATGTGTGCATAGTGAATCACAAGGTATGTGTTTACTCACTATGTAGTGACTCACACAATAAATAGGACTGGCCGTCCTGACTACATGGTCTGAAAATTTAGTATCGTTTTGAGGTTTCACATTGAAGTTGGGCCCAACCCAATCTATGACCTACTAGCGCCAATCCCACCCAGACTTGCCGCCAGGGCCGACACGACCTAAGGATAAATGTGCCTTGCATGGTTGTGTCGTGGCAGCCCGCGTGCCTAGCCTCCCGGCTCAGGCACGCCACTATACATAAACGGGCCGGCCCACATATCATTCATCTTATTGGGATGTTTTTATGCCTATATTTAGCCTATTAGGCTATTTTGGGCCTAAATTCAGCCCATTGGGCTGCGAAAAACACTAAATGGGCCGTGCTGGGTTTTTTTGGGCCTATATGTGTTTACTCGCTATCTAGCGACTCATGCAATAAATAGGACTGGCCATCCGGATTACACAGTCTGAAAATTTAATGTTGCTTCGAGGTTTCACATTGAAGTTGGCCCCAACCCAATCTACGACCTACCAGCGCCAATCCCACCCTATTGGGCTGTTTTTGGGCCTATATTCAACCTATTGGGACGTGAAAACACTAAACGGGCCGTACCGGGTTTTTGGGCCTACATGTGTTTACTTGCTATCTAGCAACTCACGCAACAAATAGGACTGATCGTCCGGACTACACACTTCGAGATTCCATATTGAAGTTGGGCCCAACCCAATCTACGACCTACCAGTACCAATCCCACCCAGACTTGGCCGCCAGGGCCAACATGACCTAAGGCTAAATGTGTCTGGCACGACTGTGCCGTGGCAGCCGTGTGCCTAGCCTCCCGGCTCAGACATGACACTATAAATAAATGGTCCGATCCACCGACATGTCTAGCTTGTCGGCCAACATATCGTTCATCTTATTGGCTGTTTTTATGCCTATATTTAGCCTATCGGGCTGTTTTCGGGCCTATATTCAGCCTATTGGGCTGTAAAAAACACTAAACAGGCCGTGCCGTGCCGGCACGTGTGTCCAGCCTCGCGGCCTAGGCACGGCCACAGACAGGCCACGTACCGGGCAGACCCATCAAGCCGGGCATGCCTGTTAACGGGCCGGCCTGCCAGGCATGGCCCAGTTGACCAGGTTTGACCCCACCCCACCACCACCCCACCCAGCAGGCGCTTACGCCCTCTGGACGCGACTCACCCTCGCCGGTTCGCCTCTACCCGCGCCGTCGCGCACGCTCCCCCGCCGCCACTCAACCTCGCACCCTCGCCGGCTCGCCCGACGTCTCTACCCGAGCTGCCCCCCCCCCCCCCCCCCCCCCCCCCCCCCCCCCCCCCCCCCCCCCCCCCCCCCCCCCCCCCCCCCCCCCCCCCCCCCCCCCCCTGCCTCGCCGGCGCCCCGTTACCCGAGCTCGCCCCTGCCGCCGCTCAACCTAGCGGCCTCGCCGTCCTCCGCCCGCCGTGCTCTCCGCTCATAGGTCCCCCGCCCACCCGCCCGTATCTGACCCACCAGGGCACCACGCCTCCAGCCTCTTCTTCCAGCTTCCTGGTCTCCCGACGCCGACATCAGCTACCTGAACAAATTCGGCATCGACAGACAACCGAACCGAATTTCCGGTCCTGCGAATGGGTGGTGGGAGCTGCGATGTGTGCAAGGAGGCGCCGTCCAAGTACAAATGCCCCACCTGCCGCACGCCCTAGTAAGTTGAATCATCATCTTCTTTACAGCTTTGCGTATGCGAGTTCTTGCTGAAGATGGGCGTGGCACACCAGTATATGAGGAACTCCTTTTGCTGTATTCATTGGATTTCTTGGTCTATTCACTGTTTAGCCATACCACCAGGCAAGAGCTAAGTGGGAAATTGATAACCATCAGTGTGCATGTCAGAATGTGCTCTCAGTGCAATTTCTCGTTGACAATAGTGGATTAGCTTATTGTTTGGAAAAAAGAACTGAGTACCTAGGGTTCATGGAACAGATTCACGAGGCATGGTTGGTACTTGGAAACTATCCCATTGAGGCATGGTTGGAACTCCTTGTGTATTTATTAATATCATAGAGGTTAACTAATGCTATATTATATTTCAGAGGCATATGTCAACTACTCACCAAAGTTATATAATAGTTCATACCTTCTCTCATATGATTGTTCACTCATGGCCTAATCTTTGTGATTTCCGAATTCAAATATCGCAAAGTATTCATTTTCTTTAGCCTTAGATGAATGTGAAAGCACACAGAGGCAAAACCACTCGTAGCATAATAGAGATAACTTAGTACAGAGATGACCAGGTTTTCGTCTGCTGACGTATAACTCTTTATGGTATCACCTGATCTGAATCTCATATCCGAACATCCTACTACCGTAGTACCTTATGCCTATCAGTAGCATCACTTAAGAATGCTTGATCAGTTGAGGTCATAGCTTAAGGATGTGAAGCATGCCATGTACCTTTTATCCAAATTCACAGTCTGCAATAATAAATCTGCCTCCATGCATGCTTTATTATGGTTTCTTCAATTTCTTATCTAATTTTGTCTGGCAACTTAATCTGCCATTCATTAGTAATTCAGCATCCAGCCTGCCCTCGTTTTGAGCTGATTTTAAAATTTTGATAAACCCTACAAACTATAGCAGAGAAATACACAGGAGTGCTTCACACCTTGATTCCTGTTTAGTGATACATCAAGGTCGAATTTACTGAATGCACACTGTCATTTTTTTAAAGCATGAGCTATTAACTTCTTTTGCCTCCTTATCTCCTATATTGAATGTTGTTGGACGGACCTAATATATTGTCTCATTCTCCCTTGCAGTTGCTCTGTGATATGCTTTAAAAAACACAAAGGTACTTCAGACTTCAGTGCTGTCTTCGTTGTTCATTATCTTAAACTTTTGAAGGAAGTAGGGTGTTAGAGCCTTAGAGGACACACTTCATGAAAGTTTAATACTGATAGATGCCAGTAATAAGTGCACTCTGGTGTTTACTGAAATATACTTCGAACTAGTATTGTTTCTTTTGGTTTAACAACACAATGTGCATGAGTCGCAAGCAGGCATGTAGTCCGCGTAGTCACTAGGTGACACCCTCCTGCCTTGCCCACCGACTAGAAGCCCCCTCCTCCCCCACCCCCATAGCACCACTAACATGCAAGTTGTCACTACTATTTATATAATATCAAGCTATCTATATGAACATCCATCGCTGCATATCGCTACTTTTCTTGCTAGCCAGCATTTGATAGTAAATATTGCTTTGTGTGCAGTTGAATTCTGCCAAAAGATAGTGCCCCAGGAAGAAACTAACAAGCCGTCGCTGCAGGAGGAAGTTAGTAAGTGCTCTACCTTTCGAAGAGAACTCTTAAGACATGATTGCTTTTTGTAACATATTGTGGACTCAGACAGTTGTTACAAGCAGCTATAGAACTCACATACATGAGGAAAATGACGTGAATCATGATGTTGTGATTGAAGGTCCCACATACAAGTACATAATATATACTATTCAAGAAAGGAGCACTCATATCTACTTCATTGAATGTGGTCGTTCCTATTGATTACAATTCAATAGTTTCCCTTGAAGGTGGATACCAACTTCTGTTAGTTCATCACAAAAATTGGGGGAGCGGCAATTGTACTTTCAGATATATGTTGTATTGATAACCACTGTGTTTGGTCTCCCATTGTATGCAATCTGTTCCATAAAAAGAAGTTGACTAGCTGTGTACCCAAAAATATTCCAGATCATCTACTCTCCCAATAAAAGGGCTTAACCAGTTGTAATAAATCACAGTTCATGCATTAGGTTGCAAGACGTTTTGCTTAAGTTACTACATTAGTCTAATTTAATTTGGAGGGACTTATATATGAGCACTCTTTTGTTTTCAGCGACGAGCTCTGTGTTGCTGGAAAAAGGAACAGATTATTCTAATATCAAGGATCAGCTTCCCTCTTTAAGTAAAAACCCTGATGAGGACCAGCTTCCCTCTTTAGGTAAAATACAACACCCTGATGTCTTTTATAATTTCACTATTTTTTCCATTTGATTTTTTGCAGTGAAAACTGCTTAAGCTCAGACTAATAAATTATAGTTGTGTACTTAAGGATATTCCTTCAAGTCACCATTTCACCACTACCTCCAGTTGTAGCTATCAAAAGAATTTAAGATAATCTCTCTAAATATGCCGATGGATGCAATATATAGCTTCATTTTAAATTTATGAATGCATGGCAATAAATTGTTTGATTGTAAGCTATACTGTTGCTCTGCAGCAGCGGACACAACGTGCCCTGCACAATCTCCAAACACAGTGTGCCCTACAAAAGCTCTTGAAGTTGAGGATCCAAGCTGGCTTGTTGACCGGAATAGATTAAGGTCCTTAGGTATGGCGTACCTTACTACCAAATTTGACTTCCTATTTATATTGTTGCTCTCTCCAGGCTGTTGTCGTCATGTAGATTAGTTGGGAAAGGATATTACGATGGCATATCTAATTCTCTTACATTTGCCTCAACTCCTGTTAGAGGTTTATCCTTTTTTGAATAATTTGCTTGCCTTTTAACTGGATCACTTCCTCATTTGGGTAGCTTGAAACGTGTATGTTAATGTTGTGCCAACATTTCAATTCTTATTACTCAAGTACACGAAGCTGAACTTTAGAATTGGCCTTGAACTCAAGTATAGGACTATCTGAAATGGCATGGTAATACAGTCCTGAATAACACCCAACTTGATGGAAAATATTGTCATATGCTACATCATATGAATGATAATACTAAGCACTTCAGCTGAGCAGAATCACTCCAAGCTAGCTAACTGTTAGATATTCGTTGCATTTTTAGTTTTTTACTCTGTTTTTATCCTTGCCAGTTGAATTAAATGAAGTCAGAGATGCTCTCAGGGACTCTGAACTGCAGAAAATGATACTTCAAATTGATGGCTCTTCAGAACCAGAAAAGGTAATTTACTTGTTAAGTGCACGTGCATTCATGCAATGACTATTGTATTGCATCTGATCCAACTTAGCATCCACAAATCAGGAGAGCGTGAGTGAGAAATCCAAATTTCCTCATGAGAATAGTATGCACCTCTATTTCTCATCCTCCATTATGACTTTGATTTTCAATCAGATTGTAGGCCCTATGGGTAAAATGGTATTTTCACCTCACACTTAACACCGTTAGTGCCTAAGATGGATGGAAGTGTCATATAAGGAACAAAATTTACTTTAGGTATCAAATAGGGGAGAAAATTTATTTTGGGCCAAATAGGGAGGTAAATTTTAAGAAAGGGCCAACTAAGGAATTCTCTCCACTTGAATTGACATTGGTGCACATGGATGCAGCTAGCTCACTTAAAGTATCTGACCCCCTTTTTTTTGTCACATTTATTTATTTCCTCGTGTCTGCCCATTAATTTATTCATCTGTAGGAATTGGAGAAATTGATGGAAGGACAAGCTTTTCAACAGTTCGCCAATAAGGTTTCACTTTCTCCCATTAAGTTTGGTCCTCCTCTTCTATGTCCGTTTTTAGAGCCAAAAAGAAAAATCGATGTTCTTGCTCATTTATATGCTTTATCACCTCTATTGCATGCAGATTCTTGACATTATCAGTGCACAACAATGAGCAAGTATCCATCTGCTGAAGCTCTCCCACCGGAGAGAATGGAGACATCTGGGCAAAATGAGACCAGAGCAGCTATTTGTAGAAGTTAAATCATCCTATAAGATATTTCTCACAGCGGTGTTGGGGTGTGTTTCGTAAAATATTCTTTGCTGCATTATATGGTTGGAAAAAAACTTGAAATCTGACACATGTAGTAGGAATTTCGTCAAGCAAAAACATCTTAGAATGTTGGGTGTGAATGCATAATAACTACTCCCTCCACAAAGAGATAAGAGTTTTTATAAAACACTAAAATAGTGATCTAAACGCTCTTATATTTCTTTACAGAGGGAGTACTTAACATTTCGCAAGTAGCAAGTTCAGGGAAACTGTATTTGACACACCATGTCGGCTAACATCAAATGTTATTCATCATTTACAGATTCAGGACTAGTTGATAATGATGATACCACAAAATCATGCGACACACGTCCCACTTTGCTTCATCTGAGAACAAGAGTGGCGACTTGGTGATTATTTCATTAGCCTCTGGTAGTTGTGAATCCGTTGCATCGGCTGCATAAAGTATCTTCCGAACCGCTTGTCATCTGCTAAAAAAACTTGGGAAACATTGCGTACCGGCGGACCGGCCGAAGCTTCGGCCAGTCACTCGCGCGCCGCTCGATCGCGAAGGGATCTAGCGCTAGGATGTCTCTCGATAGCTTCGGCCGGTCGCTCGCGCGCCGCTCGATCGCAAAGGGATCTAGCGCTAGGATGTCTCTCGATTCACGTTTTCTGTTGTTTGTTTTTCCTTTCCTCGGCCCATCCATGTGCCCTAAGCCCACCACAGCTGTTTTTCTTTCTCTCATCCTATCTGGTGCATCGTACTCTGCCTTTCGTTATCTTCTTCCCCGCGTGGTTGTCTTCAAGCTCCTTCTCCACAAACCGCTCGTTGAAAAGCTCCGACATGGGGGGTGGGAAAAGGAGCTGCAACCGGAGCCCAGCGAAGATGCATCTGTGGGAGAATCACCACCGGCGAGCTACGACCATGACGGCCGCATGCTGGAACCAGCGTCGCGGCATGCTGGAACCATCACCATTTTTTGCTACATGCATTCATGGCGGAGCTACAATCCGCGATGGCAGAGACGAGTTCTTGCTGCAATCTTCATCAGTTTTTGCTACGACCGGCGAGAAATTTTGTTACATCCATTCATGCCAGAGATGCGACTGGGTTGGGACGGCGACGAAGATGTTTTTTTGGCTACCACCGGCATTTTTTTTGCTACAACCACGTTGCCTTTGTGCTACAATCAGCATCTCATTTTGCTACAATCAGCTGCAACCGGCGCGGTCACCACGTTCACCGGTTGCAGCTTTTCGAGAACATGGATGAAGCTTTTTCAATGTACAAATACTTTCAAACTGAAAAAGCTGCAACCGTTACCAAAAAAGCTTCAACCTTAGATGAAAAAAGCTTCAACCAAAATATGTACAAAGTTTTCAATCGGGCATTGCTCCACGGAAAAAGTTGCAAACGTTCACAGATACTCCCTCCGTCCGGGTTTATTAGGCCTCTCGGCATCACAAGCATGTCCTTTTTTATAAGGTCTCGCTTTGGAAAGGTGCATGCATGCAACAATTTCATTGGTTGCATTGAAAGTCATTGTTGTTGGTGCCATGGCTGGAAAATTAATACACTTCATGCATGTTTTTTCATTGGTTGCATGCATGTGAGAGTGCATTGGGAGTGAAATGGAGGAATTAATGTGAGTAAATTACTATGTGTCTTGGTTAAAGAGAAGTTGTCTTTAGGCCTAATAAACCCGGACGGAGGGAGCTTCATTTGTAGTTGAAAAAAGCTTCAACCCACGAGTAGTCCAAGCAACATTCGGCGAGAATGGAAGTCGTGGGTTTCATGCTACATGCTACAAGCGGTCCTGGTTTTTGCTACGATCAAGCTACATCTGTAGTCATGGTTTGCTGCATCGAACAACGATGCATTTTTTTTGCCGGAAGCGAAGCTGGATTTTTTGCTGGAACGGGGGTGAGCAAGAGGTTGCAACCGCGAGGTATGTGACCGACGAGCTGCGACTGGACGGGCATGAGCATCGGCAAGCACGCCGGCGAGCTACGGCCGTCGCCACCGAAGCTACGAGCGTCGCCGCCAAGAGCTGCAACCACTGGTGCAGCTGCTGTTGGGGAACATAGTAATTTCAAAAAAAATCCTACGCACACGCAGGATCATGGTGATGCATAGCAACGAGAAGGGAGAGTGTCATCCACGTACCCTCGTAGACCGTTAAGCAGAAGCGTTATGACAACGCGGTTGATGTAGTCGTACGTCTTCACGGTCGACCGATCCTTAGTACCGAGCGTACGGCACCTCCGTGTTCAGCACACGTTCAGCTCGGTGACGTCCCGCGAACTCACGATCCAGTAGAGCTCGGGAAAGAGTTTCGTCGGCACGACGGCGTGGTGACGATGTTGATGAAGCTACCGCAGCAGGGCTTCGCCTAAACACCGCTACAGTATGACCGAGGTGGATTATGGTGGAGGGGGGCACCGCACACGGCTGGGAAAGATCTTTGTGATCAACTTGTGTGTCTAGAGGTGCCCCCCTGCCCCTGTATATAAAGGAGCAAGGGGGAGGCCGACCGGCCCTTGTTGGCGTGCCTAGGAGGAGGAATCCTCCTCCTAGTAGGACTGTAGGAGTAGGATTCCTCCCTTTCCTACTCCTACTAGGAGGGGGAAAGGCAGGGAGAGAAAGAGAAGGAAAGGGGGGCGCCGCCCCCCTTCTCCTAGTCCAATTCGGACAGGGGGAAGGGGGCGCGCTGCCTTCCCTAGGACGGCCCCTCTCTCTTTCCCTTATGGCCCAACAAGACCCATTAGTCCCCCGGGGGTTCCGGTAACCCCTCCGGTGCTCCGGTAAAAATCCCGATTTCACCCGGAACTATTCCTATGTCCAAATGTAGGCTTCCAAATATATCAATATTTATGTCTCGACCATTTTGAGACTCCTCGTCATGTCCGTGATCACATCCGGGACTCTGAACTACCTTCGGTACATCAAAACATATAAACTCATAAAACCGATCGTCACAGAACTTTAAGCATGCGGACCCTACGGGTTCGAGAACTATGTAGACATGACCGAGACACGTCTCCGGTCAATAACCAATAGCGGAACCTGGATGCTCATATTGGTTCCTACATATTCTACGAAGATTTTTATCAGTCAACCGCACAACACTATACGTTGTTCTCTTTGTCATCGGTATGTTACTTGCCCGAGATTCGATCGTCGGTATCCAATACGGTTGGGAATTTAGCTACCAGGTATGATCCGCCCAGGAGGGGCCGGGTCAACCCCAATGGCGGGTTACAAAAGAAGCCCAGTAATATTCAAGGTGATAGTTTATTAAGACTTGTAGAAGGCCTAAGCCTAGAGGCGGCTTAAGGCCCAATATTGTAAACCGCCGTATGTAAAGAAAGACTTGTAAAGAAAGGCATATAAAAGAAGTCACCGAGCCGGACACGTTTTATGAGCCGGCCGGGACTCTGTAGGATGCCAGGCGGCAACCCATGTATATAAGGGGACGACCCGGCGGCGGCTTAGGACAAGAAACAAGAGATCGATGGCCAAGCTAGCGGATTCGCTCCTTGGTCATCGAAATCTGGTAATACAACATCAACTGGACTAGGCCTTACCTTCACCGAAAGGGGCCAAACCAGTATAAACCTCTCGTGTCCTTTGTCCCGATTAACCCCTTTAAGCTTCCTAGTTGCGATGGCCCTATGACTAAGTCCTTTCGCTAGGACATCTGTCGTGACAACTCCACGACAGTTGGCGCCCACCATGGGGCCAGCGCACGGTGGATTTGAGTTCTTGAAGGGCAACTTCGAAGGGCTCAAGGGATACGTTGTGGGCCGGATGACCAAGAGTCGTCGCGGCAAGCTCTACATCGATGACGAAGGCCGGGGCCCCGAGGCCGGCTCAATTGAGTACGGGTACCGGGTCCCCTTTGGAGGAATCCATGTCTTCATTGGCCGGATCGGCGAGTCAGGCCCTGAGCCGGACGTCTGCACCAACCTCATCGAGACGGCTCAGCGCGCGAGATCCGCTCGGGCCCAACCTGCCGTAAAGCATGCCTTTGTGGGTTGCATCCATGGAGGTGAGTTCTCTGAAGGATCAGTGGATGGCGGTGAGACGACCATCTGTTCCGACGATGAGTCGTCCTCAGGCGAGACAGATTCTTTGTATCAACTACAAGATGGCGTGCTTGGGGGCTGTTCCGATGGCAACAATATTCCGGACCTCTCTGAGCCGCCGAATTGAGCCGGAGTTTTCATGGCTGGCACTCAACCCGAGCAGAACTCTACGGCTGCGGCAGCAATAACCACCGAGTCGGCAGCAGCCGGGTCAGGAGACCCCGCGCGCCCCCCGGCTCTGATGCTAATGGACCTCATGGATAAGTTGACGGCTCTGTTGACTGTTGTAGTGGAGCCAGCAGATAAGGTTCAGCATGACGCGGAGGTGGCACAACTACGCAAAGAGATGGCACAGGCCAAGGAAAATTTAGCAGCAGAAGAGGTCAGGATGGCCGCGGAGCGGGCGGCTCGTGCTCAGCAGCTTCAAGCGGAGACTTTCCGGCTCTCGGTAGATCTGAACGTGTCAAACGAGGTCATGAGGAGAGAGACTTGGCGGCGGCTTGATCAACAATTTATCAATAGGACCTGCGCCGTTATCACAGCCGCCGGGTTAAGTCCAGGACCTTTCAAGAAGGTGACATGGTGCTCCGGCTCATTCAGGATCTGTCGGATGCACACAAACTATCCCCGCCTTGGGAAGGACCTTTTGTGGTCAGCAAGAATTTAAACAACAGGTCATATTACCTCATTGACGTTCGAGAGCACAAAGACTCACATAAGTCGGAGGAGGAGACCCACCGGCCGTGGAACATTGCTTAGCTTCGGCCATACTACACCTGAGCTACCGGCTCTAGTCATGTACATACTTTGACGTTGTATATATTATGATAAGTAATAAAGCATGACCTCTGTCTGTTTTCTCTTCAAAGGTCATATATCTTTACTGTTTTCATTATTTAAATGACTATTAAGGAGCTGATCATATCTGAATCTAGTTTAACCTTTTTGGTCCGGCTTATGATCGTATTCGAATCTAGCTGTAAACCTCATGATCACTTGGGGGCTTCCTGTTCAAACATAGGTCGTATTCGAACCAAAGAGAACATAGCTGTCATAACCCTCTTGATCGGCTCAAAGCCAAACTCACTAGGGGGCTTCTTGATCGTATCCGAATCATAGCTTAACCCCTTTTTGGGTCCGACTTAGACCGTATTCGAATCAGGGTCGTTAAAAACCTCTCAAGGTCATTTGGGGGCTTCCTGTTCAAACATAGGTCATATTCGAACCAAAGAGAACATAGCTGTCGGTACCCTCTTGATCGGTGCAACGCCAAAGCCACTGGGGGCTATATGATCGTATTCGAATCTTAGCTTAACCCCTTTGGTCCGGTTTACTGATCGTATTTGAATCAGAAACCCCCAAATTTATGTTGTTTGAAATCTGCTATTTTGTCTTCCTGGTTTTCATTATCTCAAATCTAAACTATCAGTATGGTTTTTATTTAAGCCGGCTTGACAATAAGCCGCCAAGGCATGATAGTTATCAGGTGTATGGAAGCATTGACTTCTCAAAAAGATTGGATCATGAAAACCGGCAGTCCAGAAACACAGGTATGTCAGTGTTGTTCACGAACAGGTTTTTTCAGCCTTGTTCATCTTTTCCAATATGACAATTCATAAATACATATACCGGGTGTTTTTTGACCCGTCCGGTGTTAAACCGCCAGGCCAGTTCTTTCACTTTTGCAGGAGCAAAATTAAAACATTGCAGATGTAATCAAAGATGTGCTGGCAAAGAGTAGTATGCAACATTTTGTGTGTGATGGCTTAAGCAACACATACAGTTTCAAGCTAAATCTATTACAAGGCTTTAAGAGCCCATAAGATGGTTATGACTCTTCCCTCGCCGGTTCACCTCCTTCTACTGATTGGAAGCTAGGATTGGACTAGTCAAAGCCGTTCAGGGCAATGAACTCTGCTTCATCATCAATCAGGTCGGCCGGATCATCTTCCGGAGCAAAAGTATGTTGACGAACCGGCGGGATAAGATCTTTCACCTTATAAGAGGGAGTCGCCATCTTCTTATTCTCCATATCAAAACCCGGCTAATATTTATCAATGTTGGTCTCATCTCCAAGAATGGTAGCTTGAGGTCGAACCCCCCTCACGCAGGCAATGAAGTCATCTTGCTCAAATAGAGTCCCGTCTTCCTTCACGGTAGGGTACCCCTTAGATACATCCACCGGGTCTAGATCTGGCACCCAGGCTTTGGAGCGGCTCAGGGAAGTCAGGGCTCCGGCTCTGGCACATGATCGTTTGACCTCTTGAAACCTGGCGGGTAAGATTGACTACTTCTTCAAGACATCGCTCAACCGATTGGGTCCTTGGTTGGCAGGGGAGATGGTGGCAAGTGCTCGTTGAGTGCCAGTATACAATTGCTCCACCAAGGTATAAATCGCTTTCAATTTGGTCACACTATCTTGGCTCAGATTTTTGCTTCATGGACCTGCGAGTGTTTTTTAAACAAAGGCTTAGCAGGCGGCTTATATTCCGAGTCAAAAGAAAGTATATGTAATTAATATAGATGACTTACCAAAGATGGCGGAAACCATTTGAGATACCTGGTTTTTTAAGTTGGTGAGCTCCGTGGTAACCTCCTCAAGGGCCGCTTCAGCTGTTTTCAGCACGTTGTATTAGCAGCGTCTTTTCCTCGGCCCAGGATTTCTTCTTTGCAGTCAAGCTGGTCTTCAATTTTTCTGTCTTGGAAAGACTCAATTGGAGTTTAGAGTCAGCAGTCTTGATTTCTGCCTCTTGATCCGTCAGCCGGGTCTTTGCATCAGTTAATTGGGAGCTCAATTCAGATAGGGCGTTCTACAAAACATACACAGGTGTGTCAAGGCTTAAACTAAAAGATATAAGGGTTCAAGTCTCAAGTACTATGCACCGCAATACCACTTGACACTTGGGGGCTAATGTCTACCAAAGCTTTTTATGACTCTTATATGTTTTAAGTCCCAAGTGCTTTACAAAGTAACAACATTTGGCACTTGGGGGCTAATGCATGATATTCAGAAAGTTTCTCAAGATTAAGCCGGATTGCAATACTTATTGGGACTAGTAAAAGACAGTTATAAAGTTAAGTACCGGTTCATTTATGATAAATTGAGCCGGCCCTTGGGGACTACAGGTGAAGTTTACACTACTTTGTTGGACTTTTGAAAAACTTAGAGAGAAAGTATCAACCTATATCATAAAGTCTACATATCATTTAGGTTCATCATCTAAAGACTTGGGGGCTGGCGGAGTATAAGTGAACCGGAGAACATACCTCATATTTTAGCTGCAATTGCTTGACCATCTCAATTTCTGACTCACGGATGGAATGAACATGACTGAGATAGCCGGACAGTATGTCACTAGAATTCAGATGAGTGTAGTGAGAGATATCAAAACACACTTTCTGCTTCTCCAAGGCTTCTTGTTTAGCAGTGTGCCGAGCTAACACAGTGGGGGTCCCCGGTTCAACAAATCGGCTACCAATAATCAACACGTCAGTATCAGAAGTTGTTGGCGGGTTAGCTGAACTAGATGGTTCAGTGATAGCCGGATTAAGGGTGATCTCATCGGCTGACAACCCAGGATGAGCTAATTGAGTATGAATAGCCGGGTCTTCAGGTGCTTCGGTTTCAAAGGGAGGAGTTGGCATGGCCGGCTCAGGTGCAGGAACCTTCGGGTCTTCTGACGGCTTAATCACCTTGGCCTTCTTGGATTTGGCTTGGCTGCTAAGAAAAGTTTTATGAGATAGTTAGTATAAGAATGCTGTTTTTAAAGATACAAAGGAAAGCTGATTGTTCCTTACCCAGGAGCAGTTTTGAAAGCCGGAAACTGAGTCTGAGATGAGTCGCCAAAAGAGCGAGAAACCTCCTGTAAAAGGTAAAATAAAGTCAGTGAGGCAAGGGAATAGATTCATTAATGAAAGCAACAGATGAATATGAAAGAAACCTCATTCTGGTGTTTTCGAGGAGTTTGTTGTAAAACAGAAGGCGGTTCATCGTCGTCATTATTCTGGGCCTGACGGCGGCTCTCATGTTGCTGCTTTTTCAAAAGAAAATGAGGGTCCAAATAAGCCAAAGGGTGCGAAAACCTTACTTTCCGGGTTACCAGTCGAAGTTTCTGCCTTGGCAAATGGGTTGAGTCATAGGAAATAGTTACCTCTTCTTCTACGGCCTGACTGGCCCCCGTGTCGTCTTGGCAATAGTCAGTGTCAATAAGGTTATTAAAAAACTAGCCAAGGGAGTCAACGGCTACCTCTGACTCAGTATCATCGTCAAGCTTTAACAGGTCCGAAGCAGTGCTCCTTTTCTTCTTGGACCTCCGGGTCATCTTCCTGGCGGCTATGGCGGCGGCTCTAGCCTTCTTGGCAGCTTCATGATGATACTTGGCTTTCCAGAAGTCGGATTTGGCCTGTAAATAAATAAATAGGATAAAAGGTCATGCAAGTATTTAAAACTACAGAGGAAAACACAAAAAGAGAAAGAGGTCAGGGGTTTCTCACCTCTGGTGCCGGGTTAAGTTTACAGAAGGGGTCTAACCCAACCTTACTGCAATCCTCATACTTGCCGTTCACAAGGATGGTTGACATTGAAACAATGTCTTCTTCAGTTAGTTGTACAGAGTTGTAACATAGAGAATCATCTGGGCCTCCGCCATATTCATACATCAATTTGGATTGGGAGCTTAGAGGAATGACCCGCAACGAGATCCAGCAACGGATCAAATCAACTCTGGTTAAGACATTCCCCAGTAAGGCATTGATCCTTTTAATAGATGGAATAAGCTTCTTGCGTTCAACAGCAGTAAACTTATCAGGGAGCACAAACTTGGAATCCAGACGCTCCACGTGATAACCCGGCAGTGGTTTTTCATTGGCTGGAGACGTATCTTGGTAATATAACCAGGTCTGATTCCAATCTTTGGGATGACTCGGTAAGACTATTAAGGGAAATACGGCGCCCTGTCGACGCTGAATTGAGATTCCACCAAGTTCCAAGCTAGGGACATTGGTACACTCATTCTGGCGGTTCAGATAAAAGTACTCTCTGAAGAGTTCCACAGTCGGCTCTTCCTGAAGATACACCTCACAGAGAACTTGGAAATTGCAGATTTGGATATGGAATTGGGTCCAAGATCTTGAGGGTGGAGTTTGAAAAAATGAAGAACGTCTCTGAAGAACTTTGAGCTGGGTGGTGAAAAACCCCGATTCATGTGGTCAGAGAAGACAATAACTTCACCGTCTTTGGGATTAGGCCGTTCCTCGTCCGGGTCAGGTGCATGATAAGACATAACATTTTTCCCTGGCAAAAATCCTATGGTGAAGAATTCCTTCAATGTATCTTCAGTGACTGTGAAAGGGACCCAGTTGTAGACAGTCGGTGCTTTTGACGGCATGATGATCAAAGGACAAACTGAAAAGAAAGTAATGTGCCGGTTCAATTTAGTGGTGAAGTTAAATGATGATGGTGCAAATGAATAATGGTGGCTTAAATAAGGGCTAATGTCATATAAGGGAAAAGTGAGCCGGCGTAATAAGCCGCCATGACTAAAGACATTTGAAGGAAACCAGAAATAGAATTGGCTAAGTGTTGAGACAAACAGATTTCCCAAAGCTATCACTAGTATTCTGGATCAAAATGGGTCAGAAAAGAAAAAATAAATCTAGACCTAAAGAATGAGCGTAGAGAAGTTCATCAGCTCTAAGAAGGTATCTGTGCAAAGGAAAAGGATCTACTAACATCTAAAATGGGTGTAAAACCACTACCGCACAAGTTCTACTTTCCTTCTGGATCAAGAGAGGGTACGGAGAAGAAACTACAAGGAGGTCTGTGATGAACGGCGAGGAACGTCGATGAACTCATAACCCTAAACAGATCTAAGGGCGCGGAAAGGTAAGGAACTTACAAATGCAGAGCTTCTGCGAAGGGTCGCCGCGGTTCTCGGGATGAGCACAGGGTGATGCAGCGGCTGACGTTGAGAGGCGACGGCGGGCACTGCAGGGACGGCGGAGCTCGAGAGGCAGAGAGGTAGCGAGAATGAGGAAGAAGAAGAAAAGGGAAAGACCGGCCAAGCCTATTTATAAGGGGATAGGTGAACAGGCAGGCGCGAAAATTGAGGAAGACCAAAACAATGATTATCCAGCTAAACAGACGCCTCGATTCTCGAAAGATATTAAAAGATAAAGATCCATTGAAGATGACGCCATAGCGGGTTTTCATGTTTTCAGAAGATGACGTCATGGCGGGTTATAGAATTTTTACAGAGAAAAGAAGATGGATTTTGTCTAAGTATTGAAGTTTGACAAAGAACAAAGTTCAAGTCAACCTGGGGCCTAATGTTGGGAATATAGCTACTAGGTATGATCCTCCCAGGAGGGGCCTGATGTCTACTACACAACCTTCTTCTTGTAGACGTTGTTGGGGATCCAAGTGCAGAGGTTTGTAGGATAGTAGCAAATTTCCCTCAAGTGGATGACCTAAGGTTTATCAATCCGTAGGAGGCGTAGGATGAAGATGGTCTCTCTCAAGCAACCCTGCAACCAAATAACAAAGAGTCTCTTGTGTCCCCAACACACCCAATACAATGGTAAATTGTATAGGTGCACTAGTTCGGTGAAGAGATGATGATACAAGTGGTATATGGATGGTAGATAATAGTTTTTGTAATCTGAAAAATATAAAAACAGCAAAGTAACAAATGATAAAAGTGAGCGTAAACGGTATTGCAATGCGTTGAAACAAGGCCTAGGGTTCATACTTTCACTAGTGCAAGTTCTCTCAACAATAATAACATAATTGGATCATATAACTATCCCTCAACATGCAACAAAGAGTCACTCCAAAGTCACTAATAGCGGAGAACGAACGAAGAGATTATGGTAGGGTACGAAACCACCTCAAAGTTATTCTTTCCAATAAATCCATTGGGCTATTCCTATAAGTGTCACAAACAGCCCTAGAGTTCGTACTAGAATAACACCTTAAGACACAAATCAACCAAAACCCTAATGTCACCTAGATACTCCAATGTCACCTCAAGTATCCGTGGGTATGATTATACGGTATGCGTCACACAATCTTAGATTCATCTATTCAAACCAACACAAATGACCTCAAAGAGTGCCCCAAAGTTTCTACCGGAGAATCACGACGAAAACATGTGCGAACCCCTATGCATAGGTTCATGGGTGGAACCTGCAAGTTGATCACCAAAACATACATCAAGTGAATCACGTGATATCCCATTGTCACCACAGATACGCACGGCAAGACATACATCAAGTGTTCTCAAATCTTTAAAGACTCAATCCGATAAGATTACTTCAAAGGGGAAACTCAATTCATTACAAGAGAGTAGAGGGGGAGGAGAAACATAAGATCCAACTATAATAGCAAAGCTCACTATACATCAAGATCGTGCCAAATCAAGAACACGAGAGAGAGAGAGAGAGAGAGAGAGATCAAACACATAGCTACTGGTACATACCCTCAGCCCCGAGGGAGAACTACTCCCTCCTCGTCATGGAGAGCACTGGGATGATGGAGATGGCCACCGGAGAGGGATTCCCCCTCCGGCAGGGTGCTAGAACGGGTCTAGATTGGTTTTCGGTGGCTACGGAGGCTTCTGGCGGCGGAACTCCCGATCTATTGTGCTCCCTGCAAGTTTTAGGGTATATGGAGATATATAGGCGGAAGAAGTACGTCAGGGGGGGCACGAGGGGCCCACGAGGGTGGAGGACGCGCCCCCCTACCTCGTGGCCTCCTCGAAGCTTCCCTTACATGCACTTCAAGTCTTCTGGGCTTCTTTCCTTCCAAAAATGAGTTCCGTGAAGTTTCAGGTCAATTGGACTCCGTTTGATTTTCCTTTTCTTCGAAACCCTAAAACAAGGTAAAAACAGAAACTGGCACTCGGCTCTGGGTTAATAGGTTAGTCCCAAAAATGATATAAAAGTGTATAATAAAGCCCATAAACATCCAAAACAGTAGATAATATAGCATGGAGCAATCAAAAATTATAGATACGTTGGAGATGTATCAGCATCCCCAAGCTTAATTCCTGCTCGTCCTCGAGTAGGTAAATGATAAAAACAGAATTTTTGATGCCAAGTGCTACTTGGCATAATTTCAATGTAATTCTTCTTAATTGTGGCATGAATATTCAGATCCGAAAGATTCAAGACAAAAGTTCATATTGACATAGAAAATAATAATACTTCAAGCATACTAACAAAGCAATTATGTCTTCTCAAAATAACATGGCTAAAGAAAGTTATCCCTACAAAATCATATAGTCTGGCTATGCTCCATCTTCACCACACAAAATATTTAAATCATGCACAACCCCGATCTTGGCTCAAGCAATTGTTTCATACTTTTGACATTCTCAAAACTTTTTCAATCTTCACGCAATACATGAGCGTGAGCCATGGACATAGCACTATAGGTGGAATAGAATGGTGGTTGTGGATAAGACAAAAAGGAGAAGATAGTCTCACATCAACTAGGCGTATCAACGGGCTATGGAGATGCCCATCAATAGATATCAATGTGAGTGAGTAGGGATTCCATGCAACGGATGCACTAGAGCTATAAGTATATGAAAGCTCAAAAAGAAACTAAGTGGGTGTGCATCCAACTCGCTTGCTCACGAAGACCTAGGGCAATTTGAGGAAGCCCATCATTGGAATATACAAGCCAAGTTCTATAATGAAAGATTCCCACTAGTATATGAAAGTGACAACATAGGAGACTCTCTATCATGAAGATCATGGTGCTACTTTGAAGCACAAGTGTGGTAAAAGGATAGTAGCATTGCCCCTTCTCTCTTTTTCTCTCATTTTTTTCTTTTTTTTATTTTTTTATTTTTTTATTTGGGCCTTTTATTTTTTACGACCTTTCTCTTTTTTGGGCCTTCTCTTTTTTATGGCCTTTATCTTTTTTTTCTTTTTTTATTCCTCACTTGGGACAATGCTCTAGAAAATGATGATCATCACACTTCTATTTATTTACGACTCAATGCTAGAATAGAAGATGACTCTATATGAATGCCTCCAGCGGTGTACCGGGATTGCGATGAATCAAGAGTGACATGTATGAAAAATTATGAATGGTGGCTTTGCCACAAATACAATGTCAACTACATGATCATGCAAAGCAATATGACAATGATGATGTGTGTCATAATAAACGGAACGGTGGAAAGTTGCATGGCAATATATCTCGGAATGGCTATGGAAATGCCATAATAGGTAGGTATGGTGGCTGTTTTGAGGAAGATATAAGGAGGTTTATGTGTGAAAGAGTGTATCATATCACGGGGTTTGGATGCACCGGCGAAGTTTGCACCAACTCTCAATGTGAGAAAGGGCAATGCACAGTACCGAAGAGGCTAGCAATGATGGAAGGGTGAGAGTGCGTATAATCCATGGACTCAACATTAGTCATAAAGAACTCACATACTTATTGCAAAAATCTACAAGTCATCCAAAACCTCGGCACTACGTGCATGCTCCTAGGGGGATAGATTGGTAGGAAAAGACCACCGCTCGTCCCCGACCGCCACTCATAAGGAGGACAATCAAATAACACCTCATGTTTCAAATTTGTTACACAACGTTTACCATACGTGCATGCTACGGGACTTGCAAACTTCAACACAAGCATTTCTCAAATTCACAACTACTCAACTAGCACGACTTTGATATTATTACCTCCATATCTCAAAACAATCATCAAGCATCAAACTTCTCTTAGTATTCAATACTCTATATGAAAGTTTTTACTATTCTTGGATGCCTAGCATATTAAGATTATTTAAGCAAATTACCATGCTATTTAAGACTCTCAAAATAATCTAAGTGAAGCATGAGAGTTCATCTATTTCTATAATACCACCACCGTGCTCTAAAAAGATATAAATGAAGCACTAGAGCAAACAACAAACTACTCCGAAAGATATAAGTGAAGATCAATGAGTAGTCGAATAATTATGCAACTATGTGAAGAATCTCTAACATTTAATAATTTCAGATCTTGGTATTTTATTCAAACAGCAGGAAAAACTAAATGAAATAACATCTAAGAATAGCAAACATCATGTGAAGAAGCAAAAACTTAGGATCAACCGATAATAACCGATAGTTGTTGAAGAAGAAAGGTGGGATGCCAACCGGGCATCCCCAAGCTTAGACGCTTGAGACTTCTTGAAATATTATCTTGGGGTGCCTTGGGCATACCCAAGCTTGAGCTTTTGTGTCTCCTTAATTCCTCTCATATCACGGTCTCCCTAAATCTCAAAAGCTTCATCCACACAAAACTCAACAAGGACTCGTGAGATAAGTTAGTATAAATCAACTGAAAAACCTTATCATCCTATACTGTAGAAAATCACAAAAAATATTATTCAACATTGCATACTAAATTACTCTGCATATTTAATAGTCCTATCCTCAAATAGAATTATTAAAGAAGCAAACATATGCAAACAATGCAAGCATAACAGCAATATGCCTAAACAGGACAGTCTGTAAAGAATGCAGCTAGATCAATACTTACCTAACTACAAAAATTATGAAATAAAATTCACATGGTAGTAAATTTATTATAGCTTAATATGAAAAAGGTTTAAACATTTTATCACATTCTGAATTTTCTAGGGAATTATTGCAACAGCGGTAAACTTTCTGTTTTCAAACAGCAACATGTGGACTTCTAAAATAGGCATAGTAAAGGCTATCAATGCCACTTTTATTGAAATAAAAGATGAAAAAAATTGTTCTAAATAACAGAAATCAAATTCTAACAAAATAAATTGACGCTCCAAGCAAAACACATATCATGTGGCGAATAAAAATATAGCTTCAAGTAAAGTTACCGATGAACGAAGACGAAAGAGGGGATGCCTTCCGGGGCATCCCCAAGCTTAGGCTTTTTGTTGTCCTTGAATATTACCATGGGGTGCCTTGTGCATCCCCAAGATTAGGCTCTTGCCACTCCTTATTCCATAGTCCATCGAATCTTTACCCAAAACTTGAAAACTTCACAACACAAAACTTAAAGTAGAAAACTCGTGAGCTCCGTTAGTGAAAGAAAACAAAACACCACTTCAAGGTACTGTAATGAACTCATTATTTATTTATATTGGTGTTAAACCTACTGTATTCCAACTTCACTATGGTTTATAAACTCTTTTACTAGCCATAGATTCATCAAAATAAGCAAACAACACGCGAAAAACAGAATCTGTCAAAAACAGAACAGTCTGTAGTAATCTGTAACTAACGCAAACTTCTGGAACCCCAAAAATTCTAAAATAAATTGCTGGACCTGAGGAATTTATATATTAATCATCTGAAGAAATAATTAACTAAATAGCACTCTCCAAATAAAAATGGCAGCAATTCTCGTGAGCGCTAAAGTTTCTGTTTTTTACAACATGATCAACAAGACTTTCCCCAAGTCTTCCCAAAGGTTCTACTTGGTACAAACACTAATTAGAACATAAAAACTCAATCATAACAGAGGCTAGATGAATTATTTATTACTAAACAGGAGCAAAAAGCAAGGAATAAAACTAAAATTGGGTTGCCTCCCAACAAGTGCTATCGTTTAACGCCCCTAGCTAGGCATGATGATTTCAATGATGCTCACATATAAGATAAGAATTGAAACATAAAGAGAGCATCATGAAGAATATGACTAGCAAATTTAAGTCTAACCCACTTCCTATGCATAGGGATTTTTTGAGCAAACAACTTATGGGAACAAGAATCAACTTGCATAGGAAGGTAAAACAAGCATAACTTCAAAACTTTAAGCACATGGAGAGGAAACTTGATATTATTGCAATTCCTACAAGCATATATTCCTCCCTCATAATAATTTTCAGTAGCATCATGAATTAATTCAACAATATAACCATCACCTAAAGCATTCTTGTCATGATCTACAAGCATAGAAATTTTACTACTCTCCACACAAGCAAAATTCTTCTCATTCGGAATAGTGGGAGTATCATAAGAGACTCGAATACTATAAATTGTTTCCACATTAAAGAGTAATGTTCAGAAAATGGGTAACCATAATCATGACAAGTTTTATAAATATAATCACTACTTTTTATAGCATAATTATCATCACAACAATCATCATAGGTAGGAGGCATGCTATCATCATTATAAATTTGCATATCAAAACTTGGGAGACTAAAAATATCATCTTCATTAAACGTAGCATCCCCAAGCTTGGGACAAACATTAATTGCAGCAAATATATTCTCAAAAACATCATATTCATCAAACATGGCATCCTCAAGCTTGGGCCTTTTCATATCATAAGCATAATCACTCTCATCGTTAATAGTATGGATAGCACCAATAGTATAGCAATTATCATATTTTTCCAAGCAAGTGCCAAAAAGATTTTCAAGATCATAAGAAGTATTTCTTCCACAATTATATTTTCATGAGGCACAATAGTAATAGGAGCAGCATTATTTGGGGGATATATCTTTTTACCTCTCTTCCTTTTTCTTTTCTTCTTCTTCACCACATCATGTGTGGGTTCAATCCTATTTTTGGAGCTCCTTATTAATGAGATTGGTTTAATAGGAGGCTCCTCCTCGTTACCTGATTCATCATAAGAAATAATAGGAGGGTATTGGGAAGCCTCTTCCCTTTCATTAGTATTCTCTTCATCTTCTATTTGTTTTCTTTTCTTTATGTAGTTGGCAATATAAGGATTTTCAATACAATTCACCGCACAATACATATAAATTTTCTCTAGATCAAAATCAAGAAATCTATCAAGATTAAAATTTGGAATACCCTCAGTTATACGTTTCATTTCCACATACCCCAAAAGAAGACTAAGCTCTTTATGATGCTCAAGGGTAATCAAATTATCACAATTTTTGGATACGATTCGGTCATGAAACAATTTGCATGGGAGATTTAAATGACCATGTTCATTGCAAAGTTCACAAGAGGCGCGAAAAATATTGAATTTTTCAGCACAATCATCAAGACTTTCTTGCAACAATTCAGTTTCTAAGTACTTATGCCTCTTGCAATATCTATCTTCCCTATTTGGTGTGTACTTACAAACCCAATGTACTCCACAAAAATTGACATGTTTATAGGAGACATCATAACTAGTGCAATCATCATTAGTATCATGGATATTCAAAGAATTCGTACTAACAACATTGCAATCATGCTCATCGTTCGAAGATTTAGTGCCAAACATTTTATAGATTTCTTCTTCTATCACTTGAGCACAATTATCCTTTCCATCATACTCATGAAAGATATTAAAAAGGTGAAGCGTATGAGACAAACTCAATTCCATTTTTTTATAGTTTTCTTTTATAAACTAAACTAGTGATAAAACAAGAAACTAAAAGACTCGATTGCAAGATCTAAAGATATACCTTCAAGCGCTAACCTCCCTGGCAACGGCGCCAGAAAAGAGCTTGATATCTACTACACAACCTTCTTCTTGTAGACGTTGTTGGGCCTCCAAGTGCAGAGGTTTGTAGGACAGTAGCAAATTTCCCTCAAGTGGATGACCTAAGGTTTATCAATCCGTAGGAGGCGTAGGATGAAGATGGTCTCTCTCAAGCAACCCTGCAACCAAATAACAAAGAGTCTCTTGTGTCCCCAACACACCCAATACAATGGTAAATTGTATAGGTGCACTAGTTCGGCGAAGAGATGATGATACAAGTGGTATATGGATGGTAGATAATAGTTTTTGTAATCTGAAAATATAAAAACAGCAAAGTAACAAATGATAAAAGTGAGCGTAAACGGTATTGCAATGCGTTGAAACAAGGCCTAGGGTTCATACTTTCACTAGTGCAAGTTCTCTCAACAATAATAAAATAATTGGATCATATAACTATCCCTCAACATGCAACAAAGAGTCACTCCAAAGTCACTAATAGCGGAGAACAAACGAAGAGATTATGGTAGGGTACGAAACCACCTCAAAGTTATTCTTTCCAATCAATCCGTTGGGCTATTCCTATAAGTGTCACAAACAGCCCTAGAGTTCGTACTAGAATAACACCTTAAGACACAAATCAACCAAAACCCTAATGTCACCTAGATACTCCAATGTCACCTCAAGTATCCGTGGGTATGATTATACGATATGCATCACACAATCTCAGATTCATCTATTCAACCAAACACAAAGGACCTCAAAGAGTGCCCCAAAGTTTCTACTGGAGAATCACGACGAAAACATGTGCCAACCCCTATGCATAGGTTCATGGGCGGAACCCGCAAGTTGATCACCAAAACATACATCAAGTGAATCACGTGATATCCCATTGTCACCACAGATACGCATGGCAAGACATACATCAAGTGTTCTCAAATCTTTAAAGACTCAATCCGATAAGATTACTTCAAAGGGGGAACTCAATTCATTACAAGAGAGTAGAGGGGGAGGAGAAACATAAGATCCAACTATAATAGCAAAGCTTGCGATACATCAAGATCGTGCCAAATCAAGAACACAAGAGAGAGAGAGAGATCAAACACATAGCTACTGGTACATACCCTCAGCCCCGAGGGAGAACTACTCCCTCCTCGTCATGGAGAGCACCAGGATGATGAAGATGGCCACCGGAGAGGGATTCCCCCTCCGACAGGGTGCCGGAACGGGTCTAGATTGGTTTTCGGTGGCTATGGAGGCTTCTGGCGGCGGAACTCCCGATCTATTGTGCTCCCTGGAAGTTTTAGGGTATATGGAGATATATAGGCGGAAGAAGTACGTCAGGGGGGCCACGAGGGGCCCACGAGGGTGGAGGGCGCGCCCCCCTACCTCGTGGCCTCCTCGAAGCTTCCCTTACATGCACTTCAAGTCTTCTGGGCTTCTTTCCTTCCAAAAATGAGTTCCGTGAAGTTTTAGGTCAATTGGACTCCGTTTGATTTTCCTTTTCTTTGAAACCCTAAAACAAGGTAAAAACAGAAACTGGCACTGGGCTCTGGGTTAATAGGTTAGTCCCAAAAATGATATAAAAGTGTATAATAAAGCCCATAAACATCCAAAACAGTAGATAATATAGCATGGAGCAATCAAAAATTATAGATACGTTGGAGACGTATCAGGGCCGGGTCAACCCCAATGGCGGGTTACAAAAGAAGCCTAGTAATATTCAAGGTGATAGTTTATTAAGACATGTAGAAGGCCTAAGCCCAGAGGCGGCTTAAGGCCCAATATTGTAAACCGTCGTATGTAAAGAAAGACTTGTAAAGAAAGGCATATAAAATAAGTGACCGAGACGGACACGTTTTATGAGCCGGCCGGGACTCTGTAGGCCGCCAGGCATCAACCCATGTATATAAAGGGACGACCCAGCGGCGGCTTAGGACAAGAAACAAGAGATCAATAGCCAAGCTAGCGGATTCGCTCCTTGGTCATCGAAACCTGGTAATACAACATCAACTGGACTAGGCCTTACCTTCACCGAAAGGGTCCGAACCAGTATAAACCTATCGTGTCCTTTGTCCCGATTAACCCCTTTAAGCTTCCTAGTTGCGATGGCCCTACGACTAAGTCCTTTCACTAGGACATCTGCCATGACAACTCCACGACAAATACCTAGTTCAATCTCATTACCGGCAAGTCTCTTTACTCGTTCCGTAATACATCATCCCATAACTAACTCATTAGTTATCATGCTTGCAAGGCTTATAGTGATGTGTATTACCGAGAGGACCCAGAGATACCTCTCCGACAATCGGAGTGACAAATCCTAATCTTGATTTATGCCAATTCAACAAGTACCATCAGAGACACCTGTAGAGCACCTTTATAATCACCCAGTTACGTTGTGACGTTTGGTAGCACACAAAGTGTTCTTCCGGTATTCGGGAGTTGCATAATCTCATGGTCATAAGAACATGTATAAGTCATGAAGAAAGCAATAGCAGTAAACAAACGATCAAGTGCTAAGCTAACGGAATGGGTCAAGTCAATCACATAATTCTCCTAATGATGTGATCCCATTGATCAAATAACAACTCATGTCTATGGTTAGGAAACTTAACCATCTTTGATCAATGAGCTAGTCAAGTAGAGGCATACTAGTGACACTATGTTTGTCTATGTATTGACACATGTATTATGTTTCCGGTTAATACAATTCTAGCATGAATAATAAACATTTATCATGAAATAAGGAAATAAATAATAACTTTATTATTGCCTCTAGGGCATATTTCCTTCAGTCTCCACTTGCACAAGAGTCAATAATCTAGATTACATAGTAATGATTTTAACACCCATGGAGCCTTGGTGCTGACCATGTTTTGCTCATGGAAGAGGCTTAGTCAACGGGTCTGCAACATTCAGATCCGTATGTATCTTGCAAATCTCGATGTCTCCCACCTGGACTTGATCCCGAATGGAGTTGAAGCGTCTCTTGATGTGCTTGGTTCTTTTGTGAAATCTGGATTCCTTTGCCAAGGCAATTGCACCGGTATTGTCACAAAAGATTTCCATTGGACCCGATGCACTAGGTATGACACCTAGATCGGATATGAAATCCTTCATCCAGACTCCTTCATTCGCTGCTTCCGAAGGAGAAATGTACTCCGCTTCACATGTAGATCCCGCCACGACGCTTTGTTTAGAACTGCTCCAACTGACAGCTCCACCGTTTAATATAAACACGTATCCGTTTTGCGATTTAGAATCGTCTGGATCAGTGTCAAAGCATGCATCAACGTAACCATTTACGATGAGCTCTTTATCACCTCCATAAACGAGAAACATATCCTTGGGCCTTTTCAGGTACTTCAGGATGTTCTTGACCACTGTCCAGTGATCCACTCCTGGATTACTTTGGTACCTCCTTGCTAGGCTAATAGCAAGGCACACATCAGGTCTGGTACATAGCATTGCATACATGATAGAGCCTATGGCTGAAGCATAGGGAACACTTTCATTTTCTCTCTATCTTCTGTAGTGGTCGGGCATTGAGTCTTACTCAACTTCACACCTTGTAACACAGGCAAGAACCCTTTCTTAGCTTGATCCATTTTGAACTTCTTCAAAACTTTATCAAGGTATGTGCTTTGTGAAAGTCCAATTAAGCGTCTTGATCTATCTCTATAGATCTTGATGCCCAATATATAAGCAGCTTCACCGAGGTCTTTCATTGAAAAACTTTTATTCAAGTATCCTTTTATGTTGTCCAGAAATTCTATATCATTTCCAATCAGCAATATGTCATCCACATATAATATTAGAAATGCTACAGAGCTCCCACTCGCTTTCTTGTAAATACAGGCTTCTCCAAAAGTCTGTATAAAACCATATGCTTTGATCACACTTATCAAAATGTTTATTCCAACTCCGAGATGCTTGCACCATAAATGGATCGCTGGAGCTTGCACACTTTGTTAGCTCCCTTTGGATTGATAAAACCTTCAGGTTGCATCATATACAACTCTTCTTCTAAAAATCCATTCAGGAATGCAGTCTTTACATCCATTTTCCAAATTTCATAATCATAAAATGCGGCAATTGCTAACATGATTCAGACGGACTTAAGCATCGCTATGGGTGAGAAGGTCTCATCGTAGTCAACTCCTTGAACTTGTCGAAAACCTTTTTGCAACAAGTCGAGCTTTGTAGACAGTAACATTACCGTTAGCGTCTGTCTTCTTCTTAAAGATCCATTTGTTCTCGATGGCTTGTCGGTCATCGGGCAAGTCAACCAAAGTCCACACTTTGTTCTCATACATGAATACCATCTCAGACTTCATGGCCTCAAGCCATTTTGCGAAATCTGGGCTCATCATCGCTTCTTCATACTTCATAGGTTCGTCATGGTCAAGTAACAAGACCTCCAGAACTGGATTACCGTACCACTCTGGTGCGGATCTTGCTCTGGTTGACCTATGAGGTTCGGTAGCAACTTGATCTGAAGTTTCATGATCATCATAATTAGCTTCCTCACTAATTGGTGTAGATGTCACAAGAACCGGTTTCTGTGATGAACTACTTTCCAATAAGGGAGCAGGTACAGTTACCTCATCAAGTTCTACTTTCCTCCCACTCACTTCTTTCGAGGGAAACTCCTTCTCTAGAAAGGATCCATTCTTAGCAACGAATATCTTGCCTTCGGATCTGTGATAGAAGGTGTACCCAATAGTTTCCTTTGGGTATCCTATGAAGACACATTTCTCCGATTTGGGTTTGAGCTTATCAGGTTGAAGCTTTTTCACATAAGCATCGCAACCCCAAACTTTAAGAAACGACAACTTTGTTTCTTGACAAACCATAGTTCATAAGGTGTCATCTCAATGGATTTTGATGGTGCCCTATTTAACGTGAATGTAGTCGTCTCTAAAGCATAACCCCAAAACGATAGCGGTAAATCAGTAAGAGACATCATAGATCGCACCATATCTAGTAAAGTACGATTACGACGTTCGGACACACCATTACGCTATGGTGTTTTGGGTGGCGTGAGTTGCGAAGCTATTCCGCATTGTTTCAAATGTAGGCCAAACTCGTAACTCAAATATTCTTCTCCACGATCATATCGCAGAAACTTTATTTTCTTGTTACGATGATTTTCCACTTCACTCTGAAATTCTTTGAACTTCTCAAATGTTTTAGACTTATGTTTCATTAAGTGGATATACCCATATCTGCTCAAATCATCTGTGAAGGTGAGAAAATAACGATACCCGCCGCGAGCCTCAATATTCATCAGACCACATACATCAGTATGTATGATTTCCAACAAATCTGTTGCTCGTTCCATAGTTCCGGAGAACGATGTTTTAGTCATCTTGCCCATAAGGCCTGGTTCGCAAGTACCAAGTGATTCATAATCAAGTGATTCCAAAAGTCCATCAGTATGGAGTTTCTTCATGCGCTTTATACCAATATGACCCAAACGGCAGTGCCACAAATAAGTTGCACTATCATTATCAACTCTGCATCTTTTGGCTTCAACATTATGAATATGTGTATCACTACTATCGAGATTCAACAAGAATAGACCACTCTTTAAGGGTGCATGACGATAAAAGATATTACTCATATAAATAGAACAACCATTATTCTCAGATTTAAATGAATAACCGTCTCGCATCAAACAAGATCCAGATATAATGTTCATGCTTAACGCTGGCACCAAATAACAATTATGTAGGTCTAAAACTAACCCCGAAGGTAGATGTAGAGGTAGCGTGCCGACGGCGATCACATCGACTTTGGAACCATTTCCCACGTGCATCGTCACCTCATCCTTAGCCAGTCTTCGCTTAATCCGTAGTCCCTATTTCGAGTTGCAAATATTAGCAACAGAACCAGTATCAAATACCCAGGTGCTACTGCGAGCTCTGGCAAGGTACACATCAATAACATGTATATCACATATACCTTTGTTCACTTCGCTATCCTTCTTATCTGCCAAATACTATTGGGGAACGTAGCAGAATTTAAAATTTTCTACGCATCACCAAGATTAATCTATGGAGTTACCTATCAACGAGGGAGAGGGGAGTGCATCTACATACCCTTGTAGATCGCGAGCGGAAGCGTTCAAGAGAACGGGGTTGATGGAGTCGTACTCGTCGTGATCCAAATCACCGATGACCTAGCGCCGAACGGACGGCACCTCCGCATTCAACACACGTACGGTTGGGAAGACGTCTCCTCCAACTTGATCCAGCAAGGGGGAAGGAGAGGTTGATGGAGATCCAGCAGCACGACGGCGTGGTGGTGGAAGCAACGGCAATCTCGGCAGGGCTTCGCCAAGCTTCACGAGAGGGAGAGGTGTCACGGGAGGGAGAGGGAGGCGCCAGGGTTAGGGTGCGGCTGCCCTCCCTCCCCCCCACTATATATAGGACCCCCAGGGGGGCGCCGGCCCTAGGAGATGGGATATCCAAGGGGGGAGGCAGCCAAGGGGGGTGGAGTGCCCCACAAGCCAAGTGGGGCGCCCCCCACCCCTAGGGTTTCCAACCCTAGGCGTAGCAGGAGGCCGAAGGGGGGCGCACCAGCCCACTAGGGGCTGGTTCCCCTCCCACTTCAGCCCATGGGGCCCTCCGGGATAGGTGGCCCCACCCGGTGGACCCCCGGGACCCTTCCGGTGGTCCCGGTACAATACCGATAACCCCCGAAACTTTCCAGATGGCCGAAATTTGACTTCCTATATATAAATCTTCACCTCCGGACCATTCCGGAACTCCTCGTGACGTTCGGGATCTCATCCGAGACTCCGAACAACTTTCGGTTTACCGTATACTAATATCTCAACAACCCTAGCATCACCGAACCTTAAGTGTGTAGACCCTACGGGTTCGGGAGACACGCAGACATGACAGAGACGACTCTCCAGTCAATAACCAACAGCGGGATCTGGATACCCATGTTGGCTCCCACATGTTCCATGATGATCTCATCGGATGAACCACGATGTCGAGGATTCGATCAATCCCATACAATTCTCTTTGTCAATCGATACGTTACTTGCCCGAGACTCGATCGTCGGTATCCCAATACCTCGTTCAATCTCGTTACCGGCAAGTCACTTTACTCGTACCGTAATGCATGATCCCGTGATCAACCACTTGGTCACATTGAGCTCATTATGATGATGCATTACCGAGTGGGCCCAAGAGATACCTCTCCGTCATACGGAGTGACAAATCCCAGTCTCGATTCGTGCCAACCCAACAGACACTTTCGGAGATACCCGTAGTGCACCTTTATAGTCACCCAGTTACGTTGTGACGTTTGGTACACCCAAAGCACTCCTACGGTATCCGGGAGTTGCACAATCTCATGGTCTAAGGAAATGATACTTGACATTCGGAAAAGCTATAGCAAACGAACTACACGATCTTTGAGCTATGCTTAGGATTGGGTCTTGTCCATCACATCATTCTCCTAATGATGTGATCTCGTTATCAATGGCATCCAATGTCCATAGTCAGGAAACCATGACTATCTTTTGATCAACGAGCTAGTCAACTAGAGGCTCACTAGGGACGTGTTGTGGTCTATGTATTCACACATGTATTACGATTTCTGGATAACACAATTATAGCATGAACAATAGACAATTATCATGAACAATGAAATATAATAATAACCATTTTATTATTGCCTCTAGGGCATATTTCCAACAGTCTCCCACTTGCACTAGAGTTAATAATCTAGTTACATTGTGATGAATCAAACACCCATAGAGTTCTGGTGTTGATCATGTTTTCCTCTAGGGAGAGGTTTAGTCAACGGATCTGCCACATTCAGGTCCGTATGTACTTTACAAATATCTATGTCTCCATTTTGAACACTTTCATGAATGGAGTTGAAGCGACGCTTGATATGCCTGGTCTTCCTGTGAAACCTGGGCTCCTTGGCAAGGGTAATAGCTCCAGTGTTGTCACAGAAGAGAGTGATTGGCCCCGACGCATTGGGTATGACTCCTAGGTCGGTGATGAACTCCTTCATCCAGATTGCTTCTTGTGCTGCCTCCGAGGCTGCCATGTATTCCGCTTCACATGTAGATCCCACCACAATGCCTTGCTTGCAACTGCACCAGCTTACTGCCCCACCATTCAAAACATACACGTATCCGGTTTGTGACTTAGAGTCATCCAGATCTGTGTCGAAGCTAGCATCGACGTAACCCTTTAGGATGAGCTCTTCGTCACCTCCATAAACGAGAAACATATCCTTAGTCCTCTTCAGGTACTTCAGGATATTCTTGACCGCTGTCCAGTGTTCCATGCCGGGATTACTTTGGTACCTTCCTACCAAACTTACGGCAAGGTTTACATCAGGTCTGGTACACAGCATAACATACATGATAGACCCTATGGCCGAGGCATAGGGGACGACACTCATCTTTTCTCTATCTTCTGCCGTGGTCGGGCATTGAGCCGTGCTCAATCTCGTACCTTGCAACACAGGCAAGAACTCCTTCTTTGACTGATCCATATTGAACTTCTTCAATATCTTGTCAAGGTACATACTCTGTGAAAGACCAATGAGGCGTCTCCATCTATCTCTATAGATCTTGATGCCTAATATGTAAGCAGCTTCTCCAAGATCCTTCATTGAAAAACACTTGTTCAAGTAGGCCTTTATGCTTTCCAAGAATTCTATATCATTTCCCATCAACAGTATGTCATCCACATACAATATGAGAAATTCTACAGAGCTCCCACTCACTTTCTTGTAAATGCAGGCTTCTCCATAAGTCTGCGTAAACCCAAACGCTTTGATCATCTCATCAAAACGAATGTTCCAACTCCGAGATGCTTGCATCAGCCCATACATCGAGCGTTGTAGCTTGCACACCTTGTCAGCATTCTTAGGATCGACAAAACCTTCCGGCTGCATAATATACAATTCTTCCTTAAGGAAACCATTAAGGAATGCCGTTTTGACATCCATTTGCCATATCTCATAATCATAGAATTCGGCAATTGCTAACATGATTCGGACGGACTTCAGCTTCGCTACGGGTGAGAAAGTCTCATCGTAGTCAACCCCTTGAACTTGTCGATAACCCTTAGCGACAAGCCGAGCTTTATAGATGGTTACATTACCATCCGCGTCTGTCTTCTTCTTAAAGATCCATTTATTTTCTATGGCTCGCCGATCATTGGGCAAGTCAGTCAAAGTCCATAGTTCGTTTTCATACATGGATCCTATCTCGGATTTCATGGCTTCCAGCCATTTGTTGGAATCTGGGCCCACCATCGCTTCCTCATAGTTCGAAGGTTCACCGTTGTCTAACAACATGATTTCCAAGACAGGGTTGCCGTACCACTCTGGTGCGGAACGTGTCCTTGTGGACCTACGAAGTTCAGTAGCAACTTGATCTGAAGTTTCATGATTATCATCATTAACTTCCTCTCTAGTCGGTGCAGGCACCTCAAGAACATTTTCTTGAGCTGCGCCACTCTCCGGTTCAAGAGGCAATACTTCATCAAGTTCTACTTTCCTCCCACTTACTTCTTTCGAGAGAAACTCTTTCTCTAGAAAGGATCCATTCTTGGCAATAAAGATCTTGCCTTCGGATCTGAGGTAGAAGGTATACCCAATAGTTTCTTTAGGGTATCCTACGAAGACGCATTTTTCCGATTTGGGTTCGAGCTTTTCAGGTTGAAGTTTCTTGACATAAGCATCGCATCCCCAAACTTTTAGAAACGGCAACTTAGGTTTCTTCCCAAACCATAATTCATACGGTGTCGTCTCAACGGATTTCGACGGAGCCCTATTTAAAGTGAATGCGACAGTCTCTAAAGCATAGCCCCAAAATGACAGCGGTAAATCGGTAAGAGACATCATAGATCGCACCATATCCAATAGAGTGCGATTACAACGTTCGGACACACCATTACGCTGAGGTGTTCCAGGCGGCGTGAGTTGTGAAACTATTCCACATTTCCTTAAGTGCGTGCCAAATTCGTGACTCAAGTATTCTCCCCCACGATCTGATCGCAAGAACTTGATTTTCCTATCACGTTGATTCTCAACCTCACTCTGAAATTCCTTGAACTTTTCAAAGGTCTCAGACTTGTGTTTCATTAAGTAGACATACCCATATCTACTCAAGTCATCAGTGAGGGTGAGAACATAACGATAGCCTCCGCGAGCCTCAACACTCATTGGACCGCACACATCAGTATGTATGATTTCCAATAAGTTGGTTGCTCGCTCCATTGTTCCTGAGAACGGAGTCTTGGTCATTTTATCCATGAGGCATGGTTCGCACGTGTCAAATGATTTGTAATCAAGAGACTCCAAAAGTCCATCCGCATGGAGCTTCTTCATGCGTTTGACACCTATATGACCAAGGCGGCAGTGCCACAAGTATGTGGGACTATCATTATCAACCTTACATCTTTTGGTATTCACACTATGAATATGTGTAACATTACGCTCGAGATTCATTAAGAATAAACCATTCACCAGCGGGGCATGACCATGAAACATATCTCTCATATAAATAGAACAACCATTATTCTCGGATTTAAATGAGTAGCCATCTCGAATTAAACGAGATCCCGATACAATGTTCATGCTCAAAGCTGGTACTAAATAACAATTATTGAGGTTTAAAACTAATCACGTAGGTAAATGTAGAGGCAGCGTGCCGACGGCGATCACATCGACCTTGGAACCATTCCCGACGCGCATCGTCACCTCATCCTTTGCCAGTATTTGCTTATTCCGCAGCTCCTGCTTTGAGTTACAAATGTGAGCAACCGCACCGGTATCAAATACCCAGGAGCTACTACGAGTACTGGTAAGGTACACATCAATTACATGTATATCACATATACCTTTAGTGTTGCCGGCCTTCTTGTCCGCTAAGTATTTGGGGTAGTTCCGCTTCCAGTGACCACTTCCCTTGCAATAAAAACACTCAGTCTCGGGCTTGGGTCCATTCTTTGGCTTCTTCCCAGCAGCTTGCTTACCGGGCGCGGCAACTCCCTTGCCGTCCTTCTTGAAGTTCTTTTTACCCTTGCCTTTCTTGAACTTAGTGGTTTTATTCACCATCAACACTTGATGTTCCTTTTTGATTTCCACCTCCGCTGATTTCAGCATTGAATATACCTCAGGAATGGTCTTTTCCATCCCCTGCATATTGAAGTTCATCACAAAGCTCTTGTAGCTCGGTGGAAGCGACTGAAGGATTCTGTCAATGACCGCGTCATCCGGGAGATTAACTCCCATTTGAGTCAAGCGGTTATGCAACCCAGACATTTTGAGTATGTGCTCACTGACAGAACTATTTTCCTCCATCTTACAGCTAAAGAACTTGTCGGAGACTTCATATCTCTTGACCCGGGCGTGAGCCTGGAAAACCATTTTCAGCTCTTCGAACATCTCATATGCTCCATGTTGCTCAAAACGCTTTTGGAGCCCCGGTTCTAAGCTGTAAAGCATGCCGCACTGAACGAGGGAGTAATCATCAGAACATGACTGCCAAGCGTTCATAACGTCTTGGTTCTCTGGGATGGGTGCGTCACCTAGCGGTGCTTCTAGGACATAATATTTCTTGGCAGCTATGAGGATGATCCTCAGGTTCCGGACCCAGTCCGTATAGTTGCTGCCATCATCTTTCAGCTTGGTTTTCTCTAGGAACGCGTTGAAGTTGAGGGCAACGTGGGCCATTTGATCTACAAGACATATTGTAAAGATTTTAGACTAAGTTCATGATAATTAAGTTCATCTAATCAAATTATTCAATGAACTCCCACTCAGATAGACATCCCTCTAGTCATCTAAGTGAAACATGATCCGAGTCAACTAGGCCGTGTCCGATCATCACGTGAGACGGACTAGTCAACATCGGTGAACATCTTCATGTTGATCGTATCTTCTATACGACTCATGCTCGACCTTTCGGTCTTCCGTGTTCCGAGGCCATGTCTGTACATGCTAGGCTCGTCAAGTCAACCTAAGTGTATTGCGTGTGTAAATCTGGCTTACACCCGTTGTATTCGACCGTTAGAATCTATCACACCCGATCATCACGTTGTGCTTCCAAAGAACGAACCTTCGCAACGGTGCACAGTTAGGGGGAACACTTTCTTGAAATTATTACGAGGCATCATCTTATTTAAGCTACCGTCGTTCTAAGCAAATAAGATGTAAAACATGATAAACATCACATGCAATCAAATAGTGACATGATATGGCCAATATCATTTGCTCCTTTTGATCTCCATCTTCAGGGCTCCATGATCATCGTTGTCACCGGCATGACACCATGATCTCCATCATCGTGTCTTCTTGAAGTTGTCTCGTCATCTATTACTTCTACTACTATGGCTAATGCTTTAGCAATAAAGTAAAGTAATTACATGACGTTTATGTTGACACGCATGTCATAAATAAATTAAGACAACTCCTATGGCTCCTGCCGGTTGTCATACTCATCGACATGCAAGTCGTGATTCCTATTACGAGAACATGATCAATCTCATACATCACATATATCATTCATCACATCCTTTTGGCCATATCACATCACACGGCACATGCTACAAAAACAAGTTAGACGTCCTCTAATTGTTGTTGCAAGTTTTTACGTGGCTGCTATAGGTTTCTAGCAAGAACGTTTCTTACCTACGCCAAAACCAGAACGTGATATGCCAATTTCTATTTACCCTTCATAAGGACCCTTTTCATCGAATCCGATCCAACTAAAGTGGGAGAGACAGACACCCGCTAGCCACCATATGCAACTAGTGCATGTCAGTCGGTGGAACCAGTCTCATGTAAGCGTACGTGTAAGGTCGGTCCGGGCCGCTTCATCCCACGATGCCGCCGAATCAAGATAAGACTAGTAACGGCAAGTAAATTGACAACATCGATGCCCACAACTGCTTTGTGTTCTACTCGTGCATAGAAACTACGCATAAATCTAGCTCATGATGCCACTTTTGGGGAACGTAGCAGAATTTAAAATTTTATACGCATCACCAAGATCAATCGATGGAGTTACCTATCAACGAGGGAGAGGGGAGTGCATCTACATACCCTTGTAGATCGCGAGCGGAAGCGTTCAAGAGAACGGGGTTGATGGAGTCGTACTCGTCGTGATCCAAATCACCGATGACCTAGCACCGAATGGACGGCACCTCCGCGTTGAACACACGTACGGTTGGGAAGACGTCTCCTCCAACTTGATCCAGCAAGGGGGAAGGAGAGGTTGATGGAGATCCAGCAGCACGACGGCGTGGTGGTGGAAGCAACGGTGATCTCAGCAGGGCTTCGCCAAGCTTCACGAGAGGGAGAGGTGTCACGGGAGTGAGAGGGAGGCGCCAGGGGTTAGGGTGCGGCTGCCCTCCCTCCCCCCAACTATATATAGGACCCCCAGGGGGGCGCCGGCCCTAGGATATGGGGTCTCCAAGGGGGGAGGCGGCCAAGGGGGGTGGAGTGCCCCACAAGCCAAGTGGGGCGCCCCCACCCCTAGGGTTTCCAACCCTAGGCGTAGGGGGAGGCCCAAGGGGGGCGCACCAGCCCACTAGGGGCTGGTTCCCCTCCCACTTTAGCCCATGGGGCCCTCCAGGATAGGTGGCCCCACCCGGTGGACCCCCGGGACCCTTTCGGTGGTCCCGGTACAATACCGATTACCCCCGAAACTTTCCCGATGGCCGACACTTGACTTCCTATATATAAATCTTCACCTCCGAACCATTTCGGAACTCCTCGTGACGTCCGGGATCTCATCCGGGACTCCGAAGAACTTTCGGGTTACCGTATACTAATATCTCAACAACCCTAGCGTCACCGAACCTTAAGTGTGTAGACCCTACGGGTTCGGGAGACACGCAGACATGACCGAGATGACTCTTCGGTCAATAACCAACAGCGGGATCTGGATACCCATGTTGGCTCCCACATGTTCCATGATGATCTCATCGGATGAACCACGATGTCAAGGATTCGATCAATCCCGTACAATTCCCTTTGTCAATCGGTACGTTACTTGCCCGAGACTCGATCATCGGTATCCCAATACCTCGTTTAATCTCGTTACCGGCAAGTCACTTTACTCGTACCGTAATGCATGATCCCATGATCAACCACTTGGTCACATTGAGCTCATTATGATGATGCATTACCGAGTGGGCCCAAGAGAAACCTCTCCGTCATACGGAGTGACAAATCCCAGTCTCGATTCGTGCCAACCCAACAGACACTTTCAGAGATACCCGTAGTGCACCTTTATAGTCACCCAGTTAAGTTGTGACGTTTGGTACACCCAAAGCACTCCTACGGTATCCGGGAGTTGCACAATCTCATGGTCTAAGGAAATTATACTTGACATTCAGAAAAGCTATAGCAAACGAACTACACGATCTTTGAGCTATGCTTAGGATTGGGTCTTGTCCATCACATCATTCTCCTAATGATGTGATCCCATTATCAATGACATCCAATGTCCATAGTCAGGAAACCATGACTATCTTTTGATCAACGAGCTAGTCAACTAGAGGCTCACTAGGGACGTGTTGCGGTCTATGTATTCACACATGTATTACGATTTCCGGATAACACAATTATAGCATGAACAATAGACAATTATCATGAACAATGAAATATAATAATAACCATTTTATTATTGCCTCTAGGGCATATTTCCAACAAATACTTGGGGCAGTTCCGCTTCCAGTGACCAGTCTATTTGCAGTAGAAGCACTCAGTCTCAGGCTTAGGTCCAGACTTGGGTTTCTTCTCCTGAGCAGCAACTTGTTTGCCGTTCTTCTTGAAGTTCCCCTTCTTCTTCCCTTTGCCCTTTTTTCTTGAAACTGGTGGTCTTATTGACCATCAACACTTGATGCTCCTTCTTGATTTCTACCTTCGCAACCTTTAGCATCACAAAGAGCTCGGGAATAGTCTTATTCATCCCTTGCATATTATAGTTCATCACAAAGCTTTTGTAGCTTGGGGGCAGTGATTGAAGAACTCTGTCAATGACACTATCAACAGGAAGATTAACTCTCAGTTGAGTCAAGTGATTATGATACCCAGACATTTTGAGTATATGCTCACTGACAGAACTATTCTCCTCCATCTTGCAGCTATAGAACTTATTGGAGACTTCATATCTCTCATTACGGGAATTTGCTTGAAATATTAACTTCAACTCCTCGAACATCTCATATGATCCATGACGTTCAAAACATCGTTGAAGTCCCGGTTCTAAGCAGTAAAGCATGGCACACTGAACTATCAAGTAGTCATCAGCTTTTACTCTGCCAAACGTTCTTAACGTTGCCAGCAGCATCTGCAGCAGGCCTGGCACCCAGCGGTGCTTCCAGGACGTAATTCTTCTGTGCAGCAATGAGGATAATCCTCAAGTTACAGACCCAGTCCGTGTAATTGCTACCATCATCTTTCAACTTTGCTTTCTCAAGGAACACATTAAAATTCAACGGAAAAACAACACGGGCCATCTATCTACAACAACATAGATAAGCAAAAATACTATCAGGTACTAAGTTCATGATAAATTTAAGTTCAATTAATCATATTACTTAAGAACTCCCACTTAGATAGACATCCCTCTTATCATCTAAGTGATCACGTGATCCATATCAACTAAACCATGACCGATCATCATGTGAAATGGAGTAGTTTTCAATGGTGAACATCACTATGTTGATCATATCTACTATATGATTCACGCTCGACCTTTCGGTCTTAGTGTTCCGAGGCCATATCTGCATATGCCAGGCTTGTCAAGTTTAACCCGAGTATTCTGCGTGTGCAAAACTGGATTGCACCCGTTGTAGATGGACGTAGAGCTTATCACACCCGATCATCACGTGGTGTCTCGGCACGACGAACTTTGGCAACGGTGAATACTCAGGGAGAACACTTTTATCTTGAAATTTAGTGAGAGATCATCTTATAATGCTACCGTCAAACAAAGCAGAATAAGATGCATAAAGGATAAACATCACATGAAATCAATATAAGTGATATGATATGGCCATCATCATCTTGTGCTTTTGATCTCCATCTCCGAAGCACCATCATGATCACCATCGTCACCGGCGCAACACCTTGATCTCCATCGTAGCATCATTGTCGTCTCGCCAACTATTGCTTCTACGACTATCGCTACTGCTTAGTGATAAAGTAAAGCAATTACAGGGCGATTGCATTACATACAATAAAGCGACAACCATATGGCTCCTGCCAGTTGCCGATAACTCCATTACAAAACATGATCATCTCATACAATAAATATAGCATCATGTCTTGACCATATCACATCACAACATGCCCTGCAAAAACAAGTTAGACGTCCTCTATTTGTTCTTGCACGTTTTACGTGGCTGCTATGGGCTGAGCAAGAACCATTCTTACCTACGCATGAAAACCACAACGATAGTTCGTCAAGTTGGTGCTGTTTTAACCTTCTCAAGGACCGGGCATAGCCATACTCGGTTCAACTAAAGTTGGAGAAACTGACACCCGCCAGCCACCTGTGTGCAAAGCACGTCGGTAGAACCAGTCTCGTGTAATGACATGCTGGTAAGCAGTATGACTTGTATTGCCCACAACTCACTTGTGTTCTACTCGTGCATATAACATCTACGCATAAAACCAGGCTCGGATGCCACTGTTGGGGAATGTAGTAATTTCAAAAAAATCCTACGCACACGCAGGATCATGGTGATGCATAGCAATGAGGGGGGAGAGTGTCGTCCACGTACCCTCGTAGACTGTTAAGCGGAAGCGTTATGACAACGCGGTTGATATAGTCGTACGTCTTCACGATCGGCCGATCCTTAGTACCGAACGTACGACACCTCCGCGTTTAGCACACGTTCAGCTCGGTGACGTCCCGCGAACTCACGATCCAGTAGAGCTCGGGGAAGAGTTTTGTCAGCACGACGGCGTGGTGATGATGTTGATGAAGCTACCGCAGCAGGGCTTCGCCTAAACACCGCTACAGTATGACCGAGGTGGATTATGGTGGAGGGGGCACCGCACACGGCTGGGAGAGATCTTTGTGATCAACTTGTGTGTCTAGAGGTGCCCCCTGCCCCTGTATATAAAGGAGCAAGGGGGAGGTCGGCCGACCCTTGTTGGCGCGCCTAGGAGGAGGAACCCTCCTCCTAGTAGGAGTAGGATTCCTCCCTTTCCTACTCCTACTAGGAGGGGGGAAGGCAGGGAGAGAAAGAGAAGGAAAGGGGGGAGCCACCCCCTTCTCCTAGTCCAATTAGGACAGGGGAAGGGGGCGCGCTGCCTACCCTAGGCCGGCCCCTCTCTCTTTCCCTTATGGCCCAACAAGGCCCATTAGTCCCCGGGGGGTTTCGGTAACCCCTCCGGTACTCCGGTAAAATCCCGACTTCACCCGGAACTATTCCGATGTCCAAATGTAGGCTTCTAATATATCAACCTTTATGTCTCGACCATTTCGAGACTCCTCTTCATGTCCATGATCACATCCAGGACTCCGAACTACCTTCGGTACATCAAAACATATAAACTCATAAAACCGATCGTCATAGAACTTTAAGCGTGCGGACCCTACGGATTCGAGAACTATGTAGACATGACCGAGACACGTCTCCGGTCAATAACCAATAGCGGAACCTGGATGCTCTTATTGGTTCCTACATATTCTATGAAGATCTTTATCGGTCAAACCACACAACAATATACATTGTTCTCTTTGTCATCGGTATGTTACTTGCCCGAGATTCGATCGTCGGTATCCAATACCTAGTTCAATCTCATTACCGGCAAGTCTCTTTACTTGTTCCATAATACTTCATCCCATAACTAACTCATTAGTTATCATGCTTGCAAGGCTTATAGTGATGTGTATTACCGAGAGGGCCCAGAGATACCTCTCCGACAATCGGAGTGAAAAATCCTAATCTTGATTTATGCCAATTCAAAAGTATCATCGGAGACACCCATAGAGCACCTTTATAATCACCCAGTTACGTTGTGACATTTGGTAGCACACAAAGTGTTCCTCCGGTATTCGGGAGTTGCATAATCTCATAGTCATAAGAACATGTATAAGTCATGAAGAAAGCAATAGCAGTAAACAAATGATCAAGTGCTAAGCTAACGGAATGGGTCAAGTCAATCACATCATTCTCCTAATGATGTGATCCCATTGATCAAATAACAACTCATGTCTATGGTTAGGAAACTTAACCATCTTTGATCAATGAGCTAGTCAAGTAGAGGCATACTAGTGACACTATGTTTGTCTATGTATTCACACATGTATTATGTTTCCAGTTAATACAATTCTAGCATGAATAATAAACATTTATCATGAAATAAGGAAATAAATAATAACTTTATTATTGCCTCTAGGGCATATTTCCTTCAGCTTCTACATGGGTTGAGGCGGCGACGAGGACGGACGGCAAGGGTGGGGACCAGTGACGAGGGCGGTCGGCGAGGGCGGGGACCGGCGACAGGGACGGCCGGCGAGGGTGGGGACCGGCGATGCGGACGGCCACTAGAGAGCGCATGGCTGATGAGATGCGGAGGGTCCTTTTCTCGCAAGCCTGAGGGAAGAAGATAGCCTGGATGGATATGGATCTAGCGGCTTGGGAGGGGCCGATCGGGCGGCTAGGGTAGGACCGGCCGAAACTTTCGGCCGGTGCGCCGGCGCCTAGCGGTGCCCAAAAAACTTCATGCCAATGTGAGACCACCTAGGAAAAGGAAAAGAAATGTACTCCTTCCATAAAGAAATATAATCTAAACACTCTTATATTTCTTTACTGAGGGTTAGATTATGTAACACTGAAATCATTCCACAGCAAAAAAATGAAAGGATTATCCACTCTCAGTTTATTCACGTTGAACCATATGTGAGCTACAAAATCAGATTGTATATTTTACTCGTGCGATCATGTGGCACAGCTTGGAATTTCACAAATCCCTAGTAGAAGCATATTACATGTGAGTAAAAGCAAGTCACCGATGTACTTGGCCACTTTGCCCATTGGATTAGCTTAAGATGCACTGGTAGTAAGTTAGGAGTGAAAATAGAGTATAGATGTACTAGTAGATGTTTGGTCAAATAGATAAGAACCTTAGTCTTTAAGTTTTCAAAGCAGATAACAATCTCTTTGTACAAAAAAGACTAGGAATTCAGAACCTATGACCCTAGAATGCAGACCAGAAATTCTAGTTAGTAAATATATGCAAAAAAATCATTTTTACCGGTAGATGCTCCAGCTCAGGTCGCTGACACAGTATCTCAATGTCACACAATTTTGAGAAGTAAAAATCTCTTTCTGTCGGGGGTTTGGTGCGACATATGCCAAAGGATGGCTTATCATGGTGGGGGCGAGTAGAACGTCGCCGGTGCCTGGAAACGGGATGAGGCGAAGACATGCACGCCGGCGAATCTTACCCAGCTTCGGGGCTCTCCGAGGAGATAATACCCCTACTGCTGCTCTGCTGGGTCTCCGCATGTTCACTATGGCCAAGTGTTTACATGGTTGCTCCTTGAGCTGTTTCTTGGAGGTAGGAGAGGGCAAGGCTAGCTCTCTCCCTTCTATATGATCTGGTCTAGAGCTAATGGGTTCCAACCCTTTGCATGGGTGCCCTGGGGGGTTTATATAGGCCAACCCCCCAGGGGTACAATGGTAATCCGGCTGGACGCGGGCCCAGCCGTCAGTGCCTCTGGCCTCCGTCTTTTCTGCCGACCGCTGGGGGCCGCCGACTGGCCTGGTACGGAGCCGACAGGCCGCGTCCGCCGCGAGCGGGTCTTGCCAGCTGCTGATTACTGTAGCCGTGCTTCTGATGACGCAGGCTTGATAATGAGGTCGTGGCAACAGCCCCGCTGCCTGGCGGGCGATCACTGTTGCCACTCCCCATCACATCTTGATTAATGGCGTGTGGGCTCCGGGGGATGGCTCGGCCGTCTCCCCTGGGCCGACTCCCGACGGGCCTAACTGGTGGCTCTCCTGCCGTCTCCCGAGGTCTCACTGACTGGTGGGGCCTGCTGCCCCTAGGCCGTACAGACAAGCCGTCATGGGTGCAGGATTCGGTCCTGCGGTGCTGATGTCAGGGCCGGCATGGCAACAGTGCCACGCCGCACGAAGATCCTCCGGGGTACGGCGTGCTGTGGCCATGCCTGCCCTTGGTGAGGGGCGGGGGTGGGCTTCGCCGTAGCCACGCCCCTGCCTCGTCCCCTTTGATGAGGTCATGGGGTTTGTTGGAGTCGCAAGCCGACTCCCCAGAGCCGGCTTCTCTGGAAGTCATCTCTGGGACTCGACCGTGAGCGGGCAGTCGGCCGTCTTGCCATCGACTCCTCAGGAGGCAGCTCTTCGTCCTGGGGTCTTGAGGTTTGTTGGAGTCGCAGGCCGACTCCCCAAAGCCGGCTTCTCTGGAAGTCGTCTCTGGGACTCGGCCGTGAGCGGGCAGTAGTCCGTCTTGCCGTCGACTCCTCAGGAGGCGGCTCTTCGTCCTGGGGTCTTGAGGGGCGCAGCCTGCCCCGATGTCTTGGAAGGTTCTAGGGCTCGGGTTGGCCTACCCGTGGCCCATTTCTCCGACAGTAGCCCCGAAGCTGGTGAGGCGCCACGGACGATCGGCCAAGAAGCCACAACAGTTTCTCCTTCCGGGTGCTCAACACATGGTCTTTGATTGACTTCTGCCGGGCCGACTAGAAGGAGTCGGACTTGCTCAACTCGGACTCACTCAATTCTGACTCGCTCAGTATTTCGAACGTCGCGGCGGGATTTAAGTGGCGTGCTAGCTAAGCCTCCAGGCCACCGCCCGTTTTAGGCCTGACACGCGATGGCACGTGGCTAGGCCGTCCTGTCAGCCTACGCGTGCGACGGGACAGACCCATAGGTGGGGCCCGCCACTACCATGCCTCGGTGCCCGAGCGGATCCGCTGCGGCCCTGGTGGAAGGTTGGGATTCCCGTGGAGTTACTGCGCGCAGTAGCTTTATCGTGGATCGTGGGGGTCGTGGGGTCGTGGGCGCAGTAAATCCCCACGTCCGCCCCCTCGGCTTCGCAGCCCACGAGGCTATAAGTAGGGGGAAGAGGGGGGGCTCGCGCGCCCCTCCTTCCCACTACTCCTCGTTCTCTTTCTTCTTGCTGCTCCTTGCTCTCCTCCTTCCTCTTCTTCTTTGCTCCGCCGCGTGCCCAAGCTCCGGCTAACGCTGCGGCGGCAGCTCGCGATGAGTTCTTCCTCCGCCGCCGCGCCTCCCCCAGTGCGCTCCGGCACCTGGGACGGCTCCGAAGTTCATGAAGACCACATCGAGTTCCTCCGCCGAACTCGTCGGCTCCCCGGCGAAGATCACATGCAGGTGCATCTTGCGCCGAAGGGGGAGATTTCCCCTGCACCGCAGGAGGGCGAGCGGGTTATCTTCTGCTCGCACTGCCTGCGTGGGTTGGGGCTGCCGGCGAGCAGTTTCTTCCCGTCCTTCCTGGAGTTCCACGGCCTCCAGCCGCACCACCTCACCCCCAACGCAGTGGTGCTGCTGTCCGCCTTCGTGTCCATGTGCGAAGGCTTCCTCGGAGTCCTCCCCGCCCTTGAGCTCTGGGGGGAGTTCTTCTTCTCCAAGCTCGGCACCCAGGCTGCGGGCGTGCCGGCTCAGTGCGGCGCCTTCATCATCGTGCGAAGGTCGGGGGCCGACAATCCCTTCCCCTCCATCTCGCTGATCAAGTCGGTGAAGATGTGGGAGAGATCCTACTTCTACGTCAAGAACGCCTCCGAGTGGGGGGACTGGGTCAACCTGCCGGCTTTTGAAGCCGGCCCGCCGGCTGGGCGACTGCCCAACTGGTCGTACCAGGCCAAGTCGCTGTCGCCTGCGGGAGCCGGCGCCATCACGCGACTTCGAGTGCTGACACAGTCGGAGGGTCTGACTGGTCCGGACCTACTGGCCGCCTTCGTTTCGCGCCGAGTTCTCCCACTCCAAGGCCACCCCCATATGATATGCCAGATGAGCGGGCACCGCGACCCGAGCCGGATGTGCACCAAGGACATGCCTCAGGAAGAGGTGGCCTTCATGGTGAACTACCTCTCGGACAGCAGGCTCCTGGAGGATTGGCGGTTCGACAAGGAGCCGTACTCCCGCGCCAACCCCCCCCCCCCCCCCCCCCCCCCCCCCCCCCCCCCCCCCCCCCCCCCCCCCCCCCCGCCCGCGGTGAGTCGCCTTTTCTTTCTTTCTTTGGTTTGTCTTCTTTCTTGCCGAGTTTTGTTTTGACTAGTTGGCTTTGGTTAGAATCCCCTTCTCCACCCACCAGCCGGCACCTCGGGGCCGGCCCGCGAGTTCCTCGCCGACCGGGCGGAAAGCGACATCGATGACCCCGATCTGGGGGCGGCGGCTTTGGAGGATGGCGCCGAGGAAGGAGGAGGAACAGTAGGTGGCTTCAGGCCTTCGGCCACTTTCGCCGACTGGCCTGACGACGACGCCGAGGGAGAAGTCGCCCCTCGTCATCGGCCAGGAGCCAGCCAGCCAGGCGCGGGCTCTTCTGCCACGCCAGGCGCTCCAGGCGGCGGGAAGAAGCGCAGGGCCGTGCCGACTTTGTTCGGCAGTCGGCCGAAGAAGCCCAAGGGTTCGGCTGCGGCGACCCGGCGGGACAAGGCGGGCGCGAAGGCCATCCGCTTCCGTAAGGAAGTGAAGAAGCCGCCATTGGTCTCCGCGTAAGTATTCTGTCTTCAAAGTTTTATTCTTTCTTTGTGACTTTGTCTGAGTCTCTGCCTGCCCCCCTTGCTTCAGGGCTCCCCTCTCTCTTGAGAGGGTCGCCGCCGCCTCCGTCATGGGGTTAGCGGAGACGTCCGCCACCACTCGGCGGATTGACCCCGCTGCTGACCTCCGGGAGGTGACGGAGCGACATGCGCGGGAGAAGCGCAACGAAGAAGAGGCCCTCCGCCTGGAGAAGGCGGAGGCTGATAGGGCAGAGGCCAATAGGGCGGAGGCCGACAGGGCGGAGGCCTCCGCCAAGAAAAAACTGGCGGAGGCCGAAGCCGCCGCCGCGACGAAGCAGGAGGCTGAGGAAGCCGCGCGCCGCCAGTCGGCGGTGTTCGTCACCCCGCTGAACTCTGTGCCGCTGCCTCCGGAGTTCACGGGGCAGACTGGGGAAACCGGCGGGGAGAACTCCATCGTGGAGAGGGAAGGCGGCGACCCCTCTACGCCGGACGTGAACGTTCCGCCGCCGCCTCCGCCGCCGTCTGAAGGTGCGCGAGGCAAGCAGCCGGCGGACCCTCCGGGGCCGCCGACCGAAGACGAGGCCGTGGCGAGGCTGCTCCTCCAAGTCGGCTCGCCAACGTGCCGCCGTCCGGAAATGGCGACTTCGGCGCCCCGCCCCCCTGGAAGCCGGCACCGCCAGCTCGGCGATCCCAAACGCCGAAACAACGAGCGCCGTGCCCATTGGGTGGGTGCGAGGAGGCGGCACAGGGCCGCTGAACCAGGCGCTTCTGGACGTCTAGGAGAAGCTTCGTGCCGAGGGCGACGCTCTCCAGAATTGCACCAAGGCGTACCTAGCGTCACGGGCAGCCGTCTGGGTATGTTTTTCCTTTGGCCTTTGTTTTTCTTGTTCCTCTCTGTGGGGGCGCGTCAGTGCACCCACTGGGTGTAGTCCTCGAGTTTCGGGTTGGCTGCTGAGCAGGCAACCCGGAACTCCAATTGATGAACTCCGGGTATTAACTTTTTGTCTGAAACGTTCGTCGCAGGATTACCACAACCTCCGCGTCACTGCCTTCAACCATAACGTTGAAGTGCTGGGCAAGCGGACCGCCGATCTATCGGAGAGCCGAAGTAAGTTCTTTTCCTTCTTCGCGGGGGCGCGCTGGCGCACCCGCGGGCTGTAGTCCCCGAGATTCGGGCCGACTGCTGAGCAGTCGGGCCGGATATCCCTGGCGACCTTCTTTCCCTGATGACTCAACGCCTTCTTTCTTTCTTCTTCTCAGGGGCCAACGCTGCTCTTCAACAGCAGCTGAGCAACGCCAACTCCGCTTTTCGCGCCAAAGAGAAGGAGTGCAGCAAGCTCGCCACGGAGCGCGATCTGCTGGCCACTCAATTGGTGGAGCAAAAGGAGCTGCTTGTGAAGGCGCAGAGGGAGGCGGAGGAGACGGAAACCGCCCTCCTAGACGAGTTCGCGAGCGAGCGCTCCTCCTGGTCTCACAAGGAGGCGCTGCTGTCCTCCGGCTTCCACGAGATTGAAGACATCATTGATGGTGAGTTTCTTTATTTTCTTTCTTCAAGCTGCCGACTTAAGTCGTGCCGACTCCTGGTTTTTGACTTGCTTCTTCGTTTCTTCTTGTCTTTGCAGACTTCTTCCCTGGGCAGTCACAGGCCGCCATCCAAGCCATCGAGGCTGACCGTGAAGGTCGGAGGGCGGAGGGCGCAGAGATAGCCGCCGATGCCCCCCAAACTCTTGACGAGCACGTCCTGAGCACCGAGGCTCGCCTTCGGCCGGCTCACCGGATGCTGCACCGGCTTCAGCGTGTCGGCGCTCAGGTGATTGCCGCCCTGTGGCCGGATATGCAGGCTCCGCGCACCCCCAGCCTGATGGCCGACTGGCTGGAGGTCGCGGCTGGTCGTCTTAAGGCCTGGAAGGGCTCTTCGGCCTGAGCTGGAGCGCGCCGAGCCTTGGAGTTCATCAAGGCATGGTATCCAAGGCTGGACCTAGACCGGCTGGCCACGCTTCGGTCGGAGGCCCAGTCGGAGCTGGCAGCCGCGGAAGACGCCCTCGTCAAGCGTGCTGCGGTGATCGCCGAGTACACCGACACCAGCATCTTCGTCCCCGAGCGGTCTGAAGACGGCGAGGAGGTACCGCCGGAGTGTTTTGGGATGAACCCAGACTATGGCGAGGACTCGGCGGAGGTGATTGGCTCCCGCGTCGAGGAAGAGGGCGAGTCTGAGGACGGAGGCGAAGCGGAGGCACCAGAAGACAGAGCAGACGGCCAGCCTTAGCTCGACCGTGCCTCCAGCAACGAGCCACGTGCGACCGACCCGACTGCCGCCGGAGGCGATCAAGCCGAGACTAGCCAGCCGGCCGCCCCGACGCCTGGCGCTGGCGCCTCCTCCGACCCTTCGAATCCGTTTGCTGCTTCCTAAGTTGCCGTTGTATCTTTGTTTTGTCTGCTTCAGTAGTCTTTGAAGAACTTGTTAATTCGCACAATTCCACCCGCGGGGTGTATTTTGAACCTCTGCTCGAAAATTCGGCCAAGGGCCTATGTTATGTAAATATATTTATCCGAGTTCTATCTTTTCTTGCTCATTGCTCTTTTGGCTTTTTCCTTTGCCGCTTTCTCTTAGTTGCCTGCCTTGCCAATCGGACAGCCGCTCTGTGGACTGTTGCTGGATCAAGTGCTTGGCTACTTTGGGAAAGCGAGTACTTAGCCGTTTTTAAGAGTTTTTGAGCAAGTTGGATAGAAGACGGCAATCCGACTATTCGAGAGTCGGTTTGCAAGAAAGGCTGGAAGCCGTCTTGAGCTATGTTTTATGCTTTGAGTCCTTAACCATTTTTCATGCGAACACCCATTCTACCTTACCTCTGCCCACCATATAGTCGCTCTGCGAGCTGCAGCTTCTGACAGAAGACGTTTTAGGTGTTACACACTACTTGTCCGGCTGCAGGAAGCATTTCATAGTGCAAGGCGGCAAGTCCCCGGGCCGACTTGTCGAGCCCGGTGCCAAGCGGTATGACAAAGAGTAACATACTTGTAAGCATAATTTTTATCATACAGACAAAAGAGGGCAGTCCCCGAGCTCGTCTCGGGGGGCCCGAAGTCTTGGTACTTTAATACAAAAGGTAGCGTGGTACATACTGCATCAACTGTAAAATCTTCGGAGGAGATTTGCATTCCATGGGCGCTCTGTCTCCTTGTCGGAGTCGTCCCTCTTGCGTGCTCGGGGCTTCTGAGCGTCGATCGGGTAGTAGGAATCGTTGCCCAGTACTTTGCTGATGATGAAAGGGCCTTCCCAAGGCGCCGACAGCTTGTGCTGGCCGGCTGTTCGCTGGATCAGCTGGAGCACAAGGTCGCCTTCTTGGAAAGATCTTGGCCTGACCTTCCTGTTGTGGTATCAGCGCAGGCTCTGCTGGTAGGTGCTGGACCGGCTGAGTGCCAACAGCCAGCCCTCTTCCAGTAGATCGACGCCGTCTTGTCGTGCTTGTTCTGCTTCCTCCTCGGTGTACATGGTGACTCGTGGGGAGTCGAACTCTATGTCCGTTGGGATGACGGCTTCGGCACCGTAGACGAGGAAGAAGGGCATGAAGCTGGTTGACTTGTTTGGAGTCGTGCGTAGACTCTAGAGGACGGATGGTAGCTCGTCGAGCCAGCAGCCAGCCGAGCGCTCTAGAGGCTCGATCCGCCGAGGTTTGATGCCGGACAGGATGAGGCCGTTTGCTCGCTCCACTTGGCCGTTTGACTGGGGATGGGCGACGGATGCTAGGTCCAGTCGGATGCCCGTGTTGCGCAGAAACGGGCCAAGGCGCCTTTGGCGAAATTTGTGACGTTGTCGGTGATGATGCTGTGTGGTATGCCGTACCGAATTGTGATATCGAAGATGAAAGTTACGGCAGTCGGACCGTTCAGCTTCTTGATTGGCTTTGCTTCTACCCACTTGGTGAACTTGTCCACTGCGACAAGTAAGTGAGTTAAACCACCTCGTGCTGTTTTGAATGGTCCCACCATGTCTAGACCCCAAACTGCGAAAGGCCAGGCAATGGGGATGGTCTTGAGTGCAGAAGCTAGTTGGTGCGTGAGGGAGTCCTGGATTAGGGGGTGTTCGGGTAGCCGGACTATACCTTCAGCCGGACTCCTGGACTATGAAGATACAAGATTGAAGACTTCGTCCCGTGTCCGGATGGGACTTTCCTTGGCGATGCGGATATTCAAGATCTCCTACCATTGTAACCGACTCTATGTAACCCTAACCCTATCCGGTATCTATATAAACCAGAGGGTTGTAGTCCGTAGGCAATCAACTCCATATACACCAGTCATACCATAGGCTAGCCTCTAGGGTTTAGCCTCCTTGATCTCGTGGTAGATCTACTCTTGTACTACCCATATCATCAATATTAATCAAGCAGGACGTAGGGTTTTACCTCCATCAAGAGGGCCCGAACCTGGGTAAAACATCGTGTTCCCTGCCTCCTGTTACCATCCGGCCTAGATGCACAGTTTGGGACCCCCTACCCGAGATCCGCCGGTTTTGACACCGACATTGGTGCTTTCATTGAGAGTTCCTCTGTGTCGTCGCCTTTAGGCCCGATGGCTCCTTTGATCATCAACAACGATGCGGTCCAGGGTGAGATTTTTCTCCCCGGATAGATCTTCATCTTTGGAGGCTTCGCTCTGCGGGCCAATTCGCTCGGCCACCTGGACCAGATCGAAAGATACGCCCCTGGCCATCAAGTCAGGTTTGGAAGCTTAAACTACACGGCTGACATCCGCGGAGACTTGATCTTCGACGGGCTCGAGCCACGGCCAAGCGCGCCGCACTATCTCGAGGGGCATGATCTAGCTCTGCCCCCGGACAGTGTCCTGGAGGCTGCACACGCATCGGTTCCGACCCCTAACTCGGAGCCTATTGCGCCAATCGAGGATGATCGATTGGACGTCACCTCAGGGGCTGTGATCCCAAAAGCGATCGAGCCGAACGCTAGCCCCGCACTCTGCACGACCCGTCACTCCGAGGATCCGGACTCCTTCCCGGACTCCGAACCCCCCGCGCCCCTACCAATCGAATCCGATTGGGCGCCGATAATGGAGTTCACCGCCGCAGACATCTTTCAGCATTCGCCTTTTGGCGACATCCTGAATTCGCCCTATAGTGAGTCGTATTACAATTCACTGGCCGTCGTTTTACAACGTCGTGACTGGGAAAACCCTGGCGTTACCCAACTTAATCGCCTTGCAGCACATCCCCCTTTCGCCAGCTGTCGACGATCTAACCGACATGCTTGACTTCAGCTCCGAAGACATCGACGGCATGGACGACGATGTAGGAGACGAACAAGGAACCAGCACCTGTAGGGCGCTGGAAGGCCACCTCGTCATATGACATATATATGGTGGATACTCCAAAAGATGGAGATGGCGATGGAACAGTGGGGGATGACGCCCCCAAGAAACAGCCAAAGGCGCCGGCGCCAGCGGTGCCGCTCTAAATCCCGCCAAAGCAAAAACGGTGATTCCGGCACGGGAGATAATACTACCCCGGATAGCGCCGAAGAACACCCACCTCAGCAAGATTCGGCACAGGAAGATGGAGAAGCCAGCCCTCATGAGAGAGCGGCAGACCGAGAGGTCGAGGATGATAACTATACGCCTCCCTCCGAAGACGAGGCAAGCCTCGATGACGACGAATTCGATACCATCAGACCCCGCCGAACAAGAGCGTTTTAAACGCAGGCTTTTAGCCACGGCAAGCAGCCTCAAGAAAAAGCAGCAATAGCTTAAAGCTGCCCAAGATTTGCTAGCTGACAGATGGACTGAAGTCCTTGCGGCCGAAGAGTATGAACTCGACGCCCCTCCAAGAGTTACCCGAAGCGCAGGCCGCTACCCCGATCAGAGGAGGAAGCACCTACATCACCAGCGCATGACATGGCAGACCGGCCACCTCGCGGCCGCGACAGAGAGGCCTCTCGGCCCTCCACCCAAGCCATGCCCCGACGCCGCTCAACTAAGGCACAGGAAAATGCGCCCGACCTGCGAGACATACTGGAGGATAAGGCAAGACAAACAAGATCGATCTACGGATCGCGCAGGCGCCCTACGGCATGTGACAATGATCTTCACTCCGGATACAACAAATCCGGCCGGGCCGAACACAACAGACATAGCTCTTCCGAGCTGCGTCGTGATATAGCCCAGTACAGAGGCGCCGCACACCCGCTATGCTTCACGAATGAAGTAATGGATCATAAAATCCCAGAGGGTTTCAAACCCGTAAACATCGAATCATACGATGGCACAACAGATCCGGCGGTATGGATCGAGGATTATCTCCTTCACATCCACATGGCACGCGGCGATGATCTACACGCCATCAAATACCTCCCGCTCAAACTTAAAGGACCGGCCCGGCATTGGCTTAACAGCTTGCCAGCAGACTCAATCGGTTCTTGGGAGGACCTGGAAGCCGCATTCCTCGACAACTTCCAGGGCACTTACGTGCGACCACCGGATGCCGACGACTTAAGCCACATAATTCAGCAGCCAGAGGAATCGGCCAGACAATTCTGGACACGGTTCCTAACAAAGAAAAACCAGATAGTCGACTGTCCGGACGCAGAGGCCCTAGCAGCCTTCAAGCATAACATCCGCGACGAGTGGCTTGCCCGGCACCTGGGACAGGAAAAGCCGAAATCCATGGCAGCCCTCACGACACTCATGACCCGCTTTTGCGCGGGAGAAGACAGCTGGCTAGCTCGCAGTAACAACTTATCAAAGAACCCTGGTAATTCGGATACCAAGGACAAAAGTGGCAGGACACGTCGGAATAAGCAAAAACGCCGCGTTACAGCGACAGCAATGAAGACACGGCAGTCAATGCCGGATTCAAAGGCTATAAATCCGGTCAGCGGAAAAAGCCATTCAAAAAGAATACTCAGGGCCCGTCCAGTTTGGACCGAATACTCGATCGCTTGTGCCAGATACATGGCACCCCCGAAAGGCCAGCCAATCACACTAACAGGGATTGTTGGGTGTTCAAGCAGGCAGGCAAGTTAAGGGCCGAAAACAGAGACAAGGGGCTGCACAGCGACGACGAGGAGCCCAAGCCGCCGAACAACAATGGACAGAAGGGCTTTCCCCCACAAGTGCGGACGGTGAACATGATATACGCAACCCACATTCCCAAGCGGGAGCGGAAGCGTGCGCTACGGGACGTATACGCGATGGAGCCAGTCGCCCCAAAGTTCAACCCATGGTCCTCCTGCCCGATCACTTTTGATCGAAGGGACCATCCCACTAGCATCCGTCATGGCGGCTTCGCCGCATTGG